>NC_059266.1:975538-998038 GCF_017591435.1 Portunus trituberculatus
CTCTCTCTCTCTCTCTCTCTCTCTCTCTCTCTCTCTCTCTCTCTCTCTCTCTCTCTCTCTCTCTCTCTCTCTCTCTCTCTCTCTCTCTCTCTCTCTCTCTCTCTCTCTCTCTCTCTCTCTCTCAAGGTGGGACAAAGCCAGTCGTTAGTTCCGTTCCTGAGTTGCCTGCCCCACCCACCCTCCCACCGGCCCTCCAAGCTGATGCATGCCTGGGACCTCATCTTGCAGTATTACCACCTCAAGAAGGGACACCAGTATAACCGCACACCTGCCAGGAGACTCAGCCAGGTGTGTGTGTGTGTATTTACCTAGTTGTAGTTTTACAGGGCCTGGGCTTTATGCTCGTGTGGCCCCGTCTCCATATCTACACTTATCCAATCTTACTTTAAAAGTGTGCACACTTGTTGCAGACACTACTACTTCTTGCATCTCCACAGAGCTTCAACCTGGAGATCACTGGTGGTGGAGTAGTGACCAATAAACAGTCTCTACTTGGTGTCATTGGCTCCATCATCTCCACTCACACTCCTCTCAAGAGATCCTTTGATTCGCACCTCAAGGCCTTTGTATCGTCTGGTCTAAAGTAAGCTTGTGTTGTACTCCTAATACTAATCTAGGTATAAAGTTTGAGTCTTTATCGTAACTGATTTTTGCAACACATATCTCACTAGTACTGGGTTATGAGAATATTGTTGCCATATTCATTGTGCTGTAAAAGATGAAAAGAAAGATGAAAAGCAGAGGAATGGGGCTGAGGATCTGTCATATGGAGTTTTGCAGTCATAAAGTTTTTACTGGCTCAATTGTTTGCTATAGTTCTAATAGCATAGTGTCATGAGCAAAGTTATAGCAGTTTGTTTAGGACATATTAGTTCATAATAATGCAGAAATTGTGTACTTTATTTCATCACTCCAATAGCATTTCCTTTGTTCCTTGCCTCACCTTCCTTTTATCCTGGCATACACTTTTCACTGGTTATAATAGGTTAGTATCATGAGTAATGGATATAGAAGTTTATTTATGACATCTTAAGTCTTCATAATGCAAAAATCATGTACCTTACTTGTTGCTCCAATAGCATGTTCTTTATTCCTTACCTCACCTCCCCTTGATTATGATATACACTTTTCACTTGTAAGAGCTTAGTCTCAAGAGCAATGGATGTAGGAATTTATGACGTCTTAATTTATGATAATCCAGAAATTGGGTACTTTTCTTGTCACTCCAATAGCATGTTTTTTGTTCCTTGCCTCACCTTCCTTGCTACTGGCAGTGTGTGTAATTGTGTTCTCCCTGCAGTCAGAAGAAGCTGGTGGTATGGCTGCGGCTAATATTCCGCACGCAGGCACTGATGGAGCAGTTCTACCAGCCTTGGAGTTCGCCAGTCTTACAGGTGTGTGGTGGTGTGTAGTGGTACTGTAGTACTAAAAAAAAATAATAATAAATGAATAAATAAATAGATAAAAAATAAATAAATAAAAATAAAATAATGAAGTAAAATAAAATGAAAATAAAAATAAATATATAAATAATAATAATAATAATAATAATGATAATAATGGCAGTAGTAGTTGTGGTGATGGTGGTAGTGTTTCAAGATATACCCTTTGTTTTTATCTTTATTTATGGCTGGCACTCTCAATAAACCTTTTCTTATTCTTTTTTTGTTGGTCTTGGCCACATGATGCTACTCAAACATGCCGGAACTAGTGAGCTACATAGACACAATGAGATGTTTGGCTAAGAATGATAACGCTGCTTGGTATACTGTAAGACTTTCATATTATACACTTATTGGCTCAGGTTCATAGTTACTCATTAGAAATTGGAAGGAATTGAGTTAAGAGATCAACAGTGGAAGTATTGTTAAATGGTGTGATATCTAAGTGGATGAGAGGCTTAAGTTATTGAGAGAGAAAGAGAAAGGGAGTGTGAAATGAGAAAAAAAATTGGTGCATAATATCTCTCTCTCTCTCTCTCTCTCTCTCTCTCTCTCTCTCTCCTCTCCTCTCCTCTCCTCTCCTCTCCTCTCCTCTCTCTCTCCACTAACATCCAAACAACTTGCAGGATTCGAGGATGCTCTCCGCTCTCTGGATCGACTCACACCCCACAACTTCCGCCTGCCTGTTGACTTGGCTGTCCGTCCATTCCAGAACATGAGGGATGCTTTCTGAGGTGTCCCCTTGGCAGCTGCAGTGGAAGGGACAGGATGCTGGGACAGTATTATTCAATTCATCCTCATGGAAACATATCTTGTCATTCTGCTTCACTGCATGTTTGTGGACTAGGAAGTGATTGTGATGAGTGTGTGATGGTGAATGGAGGTAGACAAGTAACTATATAGAAGCACTACATGGAGAACATATCTTGTCAGTTTGCCAATATGCATAGATGTGCCATAACAGATGTAACAAATACTATTAATGTGTAAGGGAGAGGTTGTAAATGGCTTAACACACACATGCACAGACACACAGACACCAAAAAAATAGTAATTTCAACAATACACAAAATTAGAGACATATATGACATAATAACATAAAACATCATACATTATCATACTGTGTAGCTGAGAGTTTGAATGGTTATAGTAAGAGATGGTAATAGTGAACTAATTTAGTAGTGTGCTATGTGAGAGGAAATTGCAAGGAACAAGTGCCTGTATGTAGTGAGTGCAGGACTGAGTGTGTTTAGTCAAGGAACAGAGCCTCATCCAGGCATGCAGGTGTGGAGTGTTCCAGCCTTCTGAATATAAGGAAGCCTGTAGCCATTGAGGGTGCAGCTTTGAATTGGTTCTTTAAGAGACAGCTGTGAGTCATGATTGGCAAGGATAGCTCCAGTGGGATAGCTTTGTCTGTCTCACACTTCAATGCCTTTGTATGATGTGTTCTAAAATAAGCTCTTGTGACACTTCATCAGCTGCTCTGGATATATGCTCTTCTATCCTTATTTGTCTCCTCACACCTCATGGGTGTTGTGTGCCTCCACAGTCTTCCCACTTGATATCAATCCCATGTATGTGTGGGCACCAGTGAGGCTTGTAAGTGATGGAGGACTGTTGACTTCAGGCTTGGATTATTGATATGTCTCACTCTGACTGACCATTGAGCAGGTCGTTGCTGATATGACCATAGCGCAAGGCCTTGTTACTTGAGCTAGCTGTGGTCACAGTCATCCTAATGTCCTCAGCTGTCCCCCATTAAGATATTTGACTGCTGTCCCTCTGGTATGCTATCATGGACAGACCCTTGGGGAAGCTAGTAGAAGCAAGCATCTGATATGCAGGCCTGAATTTGGCACTGTGGAAGGTACATGTGTTCTTTTGACTAAGTGTATGAAAAATTGTGAAGGAAATGAGGAGAGAATGTTGATATTGACAGATGGGTGTGTATTTATTAATGATTTATTTACCTATTTAAACAAAGTGAAAAGTAATGATGTACCTTATGCTCTGTGCACTGCAAAGCAGACAGTTGAATATAAGATGAGTGACATTGTGATCAAGCTGTAATGGATAGAATGACAGGTGGCTGGCATGGCAACCTTTATGGATGTGAATGCCATTGCTAATCTTCAGTGACACTTCCTGGCCTGCTCTTGTTGCAGTTGTCATTGTTTCCTTCAGCTTACCTCTGAAAAGTTCCTTGTTCATTAACACCATGAAATGAGCCAACACTGCATAGACTGTAGTAAACTTTATGGGAGAACCACTCACTCAGCATAACTGACATATGATGCCAGCCAGCTGTCACCTCCTGCCCCCATGGACTTGGTCACATGGTTATAGTATTTCTAGCTAGAAGATGCCATGGTGCGATTCATATAGCAAGAAATCTAGATGAAATTAAGATGTCATCATTCAGTCACTTATGTCAAAATATACTTGTAGCAGAGAGAGAGAGAGAGAGAGAGAGAGAGAGAGAGAGAGAGAGTACATATACTGGTCCTCTCTCTCTCTCTCTCTCCTACACATCACAAAACTACCAGCCACACTTCTGCTGATACCATACCCATGACCCATACCTGTGCACATTTTACATAACCACTTCCTGGGTGTTCTGCCACTACCTGTTGGTACCTGCCACACACAGGGGAGAAGCTGTCAGTTTCCACGCCAGACTTACTTGGTGTTCCTGTGTGTATTTCATTATGTTTGACAATGGTGGTCTGTAAGTTCAGATTTGTGTTTGACATTTGTGTTCGAGAGAGAGAGAGAGAGAGAGAGAGAGAGAGAGAGAGAGAGAGAGAGAGAGAGAGAGAGAGAGAGAGAGAGAGAGAGAGAGAGAGAGAGAGAGAGTGAGTGAGTGAGTGAGTGAATGAGTGAGTGAGTGAGTGAGTGAGTGAGTGAGTGAATTTTAGTTTAACCAGTAGACCGTGTAATACAGAGAGATCTGCTAAGTATGTACAATTAAGGGAAAAGGTTATGCAGTTTTTCTTGAGGTGTTCATTACCAAATCAAGACTAACAACTACCTGCTGGTGTTTGGTCTGCTGTGAAGTGGAGGTTGTCATCTGTAGTGTGTGGTTATAGGTAAACCAAGGATGTTGCACTATTATCATTGTGTCATGTAGTGCAGTGGGTTTATCCATGTTTTATTTGATATTGTTCTCTTGAGTCCCAATTGTTTTGAGATCATCATTTGACTGACCACTTCACTAAGTCTACAATATCTACTACTAAAATTTGTTTTATTCTCAATTTAGTTCACTATAAAGCAACTTTACCATTGTGTATTGTTTGCTCTTAAATTGGAGAATTACTTGGTAGATTGAGACATTTTAATGCTAAATGAATATTTGCATTATTTCAGCTGCATGTATTCTGAGCTGCTACTTGTCATTTTGAGATGTACTACTTGATTGAGAACAGTTTATTTTGCCACTGAAAGATATTGAAGAAATGTGGATGAATATTTCAATTCCTTCAGTATTTTATTGTATTTTTAGCCTTGTATTTAGAGTTTATAATCAACTTCAAAGTACAAAAGTCTGAGCAAAGTATTAGCAGGTTGAGTGAAGTTATTAGGGAAACATGTGCCATTAGAATTGCTGGAAAGGCAAGAGAACAGTAGATATGAAAGATTTCCATGTATGTGTATATGAGTTTCATTAAGATGTGTTGTCACCAGCTATCATGTTAAGAAACCTTTTCAAATGCCATATTTGTATAGTTAGAGGGTGACAGAGGGCGAGCTCCAGAAAGGATTATAATTCCATTGCTGTGTCTCTCCAGCAGATGGTAGTGCATACTTGAGAGGTCTCTCTGTACTACACACTGTACACTTCCACTATAACCAATGGAGGATCAATGCCAGTATACACTTCTTGGTATCTCATGTGCTTGACAATGAAGTATCACTGCATTTCACTGTCCGGCAGATACATTTGTGTGACATGAGTGTAAAGTTATGCAGCCAGTGTGACTTTTGTCATCAGCCCGTTTCTTGTATACATTTGTGTATAAAATATACAGTAGACTAATGCAAGATTACTGGAGATAGTTTGTGAAACCTGACTTTCCTTGTGTGAAAGAAAAGGAGAAAAACACTGTTAACAAAGAAATTCTTATTTACAAACACCAGCACTGGAAGTAGTGTAGTGTGATACACGACAAGTTCTCGTCACTCTACAGACAATCTTCTCATTCATCACTTTCCACGTAAATGTTTCCTAACAACTTTATACAGCACAAACCCTAACAATTACATTCCTAGGAGGATGATTGCTATTGTTTAATTATTTATTAATTATCTGTGGATTGAACTTTATCTCAGTGTAAGTTTTCATATAGTTTCTGCATTTTTGCAAGAGGAATCTGAACTGTCATTGTAAGTTAGTCAGTATTATTTTTTGCGTTGAAAGGCCTAATTATTTTTTTGGCAATGGTGTATCTCGGCTACATGGCTTGGCTCCCTGGCTGGGCTGCTGCTGAGGTTAGTATCACAATGGTTGAGGCAATATGGGTGACAGCAAGCCTCAGGTTTTACTATCCTGAGTGGCCTCCTGATGCTGCTGCTTTTGCTTGGCTGCCACAACATCCTCCAGCTCTTTGTCCAACCGCTCCTTAGCACGAAACACCTACAGCAAACGGGGGAAAGGAACAAGGAGGGTCATCATTGCTATAGCACTAAAGTCATGCTTGGAAAATCATCACTATAGCAGAAGTTAATCATACAAGAATGTTATTTTTCTTTCCATTCTCTTTAAAATAACTCGTCTATAATAATCACTTGATCTGCAAACAATTTTCTTATATAATCTGATAAGTAATTTCCAAACAAACCATAAGACTTGACAATGAAGGAAAGCAATGAATACTGAGGGAGAGAGTATCAAGTTACTCTGGATCAAGACAGTGTACCCACCTTGCTCTGGACGTAGAAAGACCCACCCTTACTCTTGTCATTGATGCTGAACAAATACTCATAATTCTTCTGGATCTTCTCCTCGGTCAGCTCTTCCACGTTAAGGATCTGCTTGGCCTCCTCCAGTGTCATGCCCAGCTTCTGATTGGTTGCTGAGTGCCGTGCCCCAGCTGCCCCACCACCTGCCCTCTGTGCTGCCTGCTGGCTCGCTGCAGAAAAATACCACATTATCTCTCTGACGCTGAGATTAGTCAGGTAACAGAAGTGCCCTAAAGATATACGAGGAACCTGGCTTTTAGATCTATGATGACAGTAACAAGAAAATACAATGATAGAATTGCTTTACTGTGTGTGTGTGTGTGTGTGTTTTATGTCATTTACAATCACTCCCTTACATAACAATAGTATTTGTTATATCTCTTATAGCCTGTGTGTATCAAGTATATGGGCCTAGGTCTAACTATCAATAGTGTGCACAAGCCTAATAGCCTAAAATTAAAAACTGTATGGATAAAAAATGTCATCCCACTAAAAAAATTGTTGCAAACGGCAGACTCCCCCCCTATCCCCATTAACTACGCCAATGTAGGATGGCACATCAGCAGAGTGTAGCTTCGCTGGTTACCTGGTTTGTCAATTCTGGGTACATGCAAGCCCATCAGGTGAGAGAAAAAAAATGTTTAAAGTCATCAGATATCAGAAATCACACAAATATTAAGAGGTGAGCAGGCTTGCACACTCACCGGCTATCTCCTGCTTCAAGGCCCTGGCGAAGGCACGCCCCACCACCTGCAAGCCAGCAATCACTACTTGGGCTAAGTGCTTGGCCTGCAATGCAACACACCATGGTTACACAGAGTTTGACTTCAAATCTTGTATATGTGTATTATGATTACACACACACACACACACACACAGAGTTACCCTATAACCTTGAGGTCTATGCATTCAGAGACCAAACCAGATAAACACTAGAGAACAGAATAAAAAAAAATAAATAAGAATAAAGTATATCTGTGAAGAGAACTTACATAACAATCACACCCATCCAAACACAAGGAGCTAGTCGTGATGAAGGACATAAATTAGGAGCAGGTGGTGATGCCTTACCATCGCAGCGTGAGGGGGTCCAGCTGACAGGTTAGAGAGAGCCCCGCGTGACGCAACACTCGATCAGCTGCTCCTCGCCGGCCACGCTGGGGGGATGTCTGCCTCTATATCATTGCCATTCTCCCACTTATTTAGCTTCACACAGGTCCTTCTCCTCCCCTTCACTTATCCCTGGTTGTTGTTACCTCCTTCAATGGTGTGTTAGCGTGTTGATGTTGGCGTTATGAGGGCTGCAATGTTGTTGTTGGTTTTGTTGTGGGTAGGACAGCCCAGACCAAGACCGATACTGTTCCTGCTTTGACCCTGACTGAGATAAGTTTTTATTTACAATGTAAGAGGGACGCTTCCCTAAGGCGTAGAAGATAAAAATGAAAAAAAAACCTACTGATTATTTCAGCACCTAAGAAGTATGACAGAAAGATTACCCAAATAATTAGGGTAGCACGTTAGGCCATTTGCAATATTTATTTGCCCTATCTGGTAATATCGCTGCATTAAATAGGTGAAATTAGCCTTGTTCTAATGTTTAGGTAAATAATAAGTAAAGTATCAGGTGTAAATATCAACTGTCTATACATTACATGCCAAATGTCTGTAGTCCCTTTTGTACTAATGCCAGATTAATAGTTTATTGATAGATAAAAGAGCACCAAATAGAAACAAATGGTTGAAAAATTATTTAAAGTATTTAGATAAAGTAAAAGTTCAATTAATGTGTGTGAGTAGCAAATGTTTATATACAAAGTGTGTAGGCCCGTGGGTGTGTGATGGGTGCGTCCCGTCCCCGTCCTCTCTTCATTGGGTATTATTGGACCTAACAGCCAATTATCTTACATGTTCCTTGGTGCAGGCCTGTCCCGGAGGTCCCCCAGGTGACGGCAGCACACAATACAAGGCCCGGCCAGAGGGAGTGATGGGGCGGTGCTGAGACTCGCTCCCTGAGGTGGGTCTGGCTGCTATTTCCGCTGCCTATAATAAGGTATTTCAGCATTGCTTTCATCACCACGGGCTGGGGCGGCAGTGTGGCGGCCTGGCAGACCTCCCCTAGATATTTGGTGAGCGTAGGGTGCTGGTGGGGGGCGGTGTGCCTGGTGTGGAGGTGTGGTGTGCTAAGGAGCTGTGGGGAGGTCACGTTACAATTCTGACTTACCGTTATCGGTGATGCTGACTTTGGGAAATGTTTGGTCGTTTTGATACTTTCAGTTCATAGTGTAAGGCACATCGTTCCCTGTGTTCCGATGTGTTAAGTATGACATATACATCAAGAACTGTCTGTTTAGTCGTCCCACAGTCTCCATCATAAACCTGGGGCCTGAGGGGAATGTGGGGGAGGGAGTGGAGGGGGTGTGAGACAGCTCCAGCCTGGCAGTGGCAATTAGAACATATATTTCTCTCAAGAAACTTTGTTTATGTTGGTCTTGTGCAGTTTATTCTTTCATGCATCAAGTAAAGAACAAAAAAAAAAACATTCCTAAAGTATGGGAGAATAGAGACTTATGTTAAGCACAACTGCCCCACAGGGTAGAGTGTTGTGAGTGTTCCCCACCACCACCACCACCACTAGCAGCATGAGGTCTCCTTCCTCTAGTGCAGGCATCACCAAGGCCTGGGTGGAGTTCATGCTGACAGACTATGAGAGCAGGAAGATTCCCTCCACCACCGTCACCGTCAACAAGTTCACCATCAAGAATGGTAGGTGTTGGGTGTTGGGTATTGGTGTGTCATGGACTGACTGGGGAGGTATAGTCTTGCCATTATGACCTTACCTTGTGTGCCGTTAGATATAGATAAGTCTTGTTTGATTATGGATAATGTATTTTGTGACAATTTATTTTATATACTGTAGTTGCAATTTCATGAGTATTGGTTTGAAAATTTAAAATGTTCGTAATGCATCGCTTGTAAGAATTATTAATACTTTAGTCAATATTGTCATAATATTCCCATCACTCCACTAATTTTCCCATACTTGACAGCCACCAAGCCCGGGGAAAGCTTTAATGCAGAGCTTATTCTGCTGGATGTGAAGGCGGTGCTCGGCACTGACGGCCAGCCAGCTGATGCAAGGCAGGACAAGGAGTATCACTTGGTGGTGAAGTTCCTGACCAAAGACCCTCTAACATGTGAGGTGATCAAGCGGTGTGGCTACCACATCAAGGAGCTCAAGATGTACTCGGAGGTAGTGCGGGAACTCAATGATTTCCAGGCCACTCATGCCAGTGACAAATACAGACTCTTCCTCCCTGAGTTCATCTACGGCAAGTGTACAGAGAAGGAGTACGTGCTGGTTATGGAAAATGTGAAGGTGTTGGGCTATGAGACAAACCCTAAACAGGAAGGCCTCAGCTTCGAGCATGCCATGGTGGCTGTGGATCATGTGGCACGCCTCCATGCCGTCTCCTACTCCTACGACAAGACGCACAACTTCCTGGAGAAGTTCCCCTGCTTCCAGTTTAGCACTGCTATTAGCACCTTTTTCAAGCCAGTGGTGTGGGCCTCCCTGGCCAATGTGATCACCTTCCTCAAGAGCCAGAAGATGTATGAGGACATGGTGAAAAAGCTAGAGACAGGACGCACCACGCTGCCCGTCAAGTTTGCTGCACTGTGGGACGATCAGACCAGGCACCGCTTCCTGGCCCTCACTCATGGCGACTTCTGGAACAGCAACCTGATGTACCGGCACGATGACGGTCACAACATAGAGTCCCTCAAGCTGATTGACTGGCAGATTGCACAGTGGAACAACCCCGTGTTTGACCTCCACTATCTGCTCAACACCTCCACCTCCTTCGAGATGCGGAGGGACCATGCGGAGGAGATCCTGCGGCACTACCACACCACCTTCACCACCGCCACCAGCGCCATGGGCACACCCGTCCCTAACTGGAACTACGAACAGTTCAAGGCAGAGTTTGAGCGGACATCCCTGGTGGGGTTCCTGATGGGGATGTGCCTGATCCAGGGCACGCTGAGCAAGGCTGGAGAGAACATCAACCGGGGGGGCTCTGCCTGCTGCCCCTCCTCCTGCTGGCTGACGGACAAGATCAAGTCGGGCTTTGCAAAAGTGGTGGTGTCCCTGGCCTTCAAACCATCCTCCTCTTACATCATGCGCACCAGCATCAAGAAAGTGCTGAGTCCCATTGGCCAGGAGTTGGTGGAGGGCAGCAATGAGTTGCTGAACAGCAGGCTACTGGACCTACTGTTGGAGGCCGATGAGAAGGGTGTGCTGGATGTGCTGAGTCTGTAGGAGGCACCGGCAGGTCAGGTGTGCCCAGTCGCCACAGGCAGCTCAGACCCGTACAGGCACTGCAGGTAGGTGAGGTCTTCACAGGTGCAATAGGTAGGTGATTTACAGTGTGGTGCCACAGGTAGATCAGGTCTGTGGAGGCAATACATGTGATCTTGGTCTGTCAGCACCACACACAGGTCAGGTTTTGAGGGTAAGTGATAGGTAATCCAGGTTCATACACATGGCAGGTCAGGTGTATAGGTGTTGACAGAGGCATCATGACTAGATTATCTCCACAGACACCACAAACATGTCATGTTACAGAGGCATCATAGATCAAGTTGACAGGGATAGGTCAAGCTCACAGAGGCCCCACAGGTACCCCTGGCTATTTCCCGCTGGCCTTGGCTTCCAGTGTGTCTGTCTGCCTAGGATAATTACACAAGTTCAAATGAAGCTTCTTGGCAAGGAAAGATGACTATTTTTGTACGTAAACTCCATCCTGTAGATGTGTGAGAAGACAGTGGGTTGTGTAGATCTTTTGTAAGGTGTCTTTGCTCTTTTAATGTGTTCATCTGCTTCTCAGGCTTTTAGCAGTGGCTTTCCCTCCCTGGCCTCTCTAAGTGATATTGAAAGATATCTTCTCTGGGGCATAATTAACTTTTGTGGTTTGAAAAGAAAGGTTTCAGTATACTACATAGAGAATATTTTTGCTAGGTGGCATAATGGATGGTTTCAAGTTATTTAGTAAAGTATAATTGAAGTGATGATGATGACCATAATGTTGTAGTATTAATTGCAATAGTAATAACAACACTCACTGAAGTGCCTCATTTGGGTTTTGTGAAGTAATATTTTTCTGCCTAGTGTAAGACAGTGTTGTGACCTGGATCCTGTTACTGGGACCTGCTGCTCACAGCCACACACTGCACCTCACACACCCCATTCATACTCTCTGCTGTGTACTTTTTGTTAAAATTTTACATATATATTTAGATAATTTGTTTTCAGTGGTAATTATTTTATGTTGAGGTAGCGGTGTGGTGTGTTGTGAGCAGTGGGAGGCATGTGCTAGTGTGCTGGCCTGGAGGGTAGTGGTGGTGGTGGTGGTGGTGGTGGTGGTGAAGGTGATGGCCCTACCAGCCAGTACCTTCACCATTGCTTTGATTTTTAAAAATTGTTGTGTTCTAATTACCAAAGGAATGCCAGTTGACTAATTGGGAATTATATAATATTACTAGATTTTGAGAATGTGAATTTTAGGTAATTTTATATATATGAGTACATGCAGAGAACTGGCACATTCAGAGTGGGCCAGTGAGTGATGAGTATGTCAGCATGGCCACTCCTCACCCTGGGTCATGGTGAGTTTTGGCACAGACTGGCCGGCCCTGGGAGAGGGCAAGGTGGTGGATGCATTCCTATGTAATATTTTCACAATCTTCCTTTAACTGCTGCTGACGCTGCCACCGTGCCACAGTGACCTCAGTGTGCAGCGGTGACTCCTAGACTGATGATTCATAGTGTTTTATGCAATATTCCCTGTAGTGAGGGAGGCCTCTTTTAGGTATCATGGGATATTAACTTTTACTGTGTGTATGTGAGAGTGTGTGTGTGTGTGTGCTCGTGTGTGTGCATGTGTTACTCACCAGAAAATGAGAAGGTTGAGTTATCTTACAGTTGGAGTGTCACTTGCCTTCTTCACATTTGTGGAAAGTAGCTAGAGCATCTACACAGAGACTTCCAGAGCATTGCATAATGAAGAGAAAAATGAAACCAAACTATTCTACTTAATAATTTTTACTCCTGTGGCAATTACCTGTTTGTAACCATGATTGGAAATGCAATGCCTGTCAAGGTGGTAGCTGCTGTGCATGTCACCCAGCCTGAGGTGCTGACTCTTGCTGCACACCTTTCCTACGTTGTCTGGATCGAAGTGGTGACACTTGCATGTTTCACTAACTTGGGTTGCTTCCTTGCTACAAATTAACTTGTGATGAAAGCACAACAATGCACAGTGAACAGCACAGCTTGGCACTGTACAGCACAGCAGCACCACACCTCTGCTGGAGGCTGGTGTATGTGTTTATGTGTCACACAAATGTTCTCAGATGCCTTCTTCAGATGTTTGTTGCTAAGATATTTTCCTGGTGTCATAAGTATGTCTGTCTTAGCTTTATATGTTTGTTGGATTAGCTGTTCTCTTAAGCCAAAGGCACAAAGCTTAACTGAAGCACAAAGCAAAGTTTTAAATGTCTAAGCACTGCATTTTTCAAATAATCTATTTTCCTAACTAACATAAGGGTAGTAATATTCTTATAGGCAAACTTGTAGTTTTCATTCTTGTGACATGCTATTCATGTGATGCATTTTGGGTCAAGCTTTACTAAGCAGCCTCCTGGTGAGTGTTGTCATGCCTGTCAGTCATGTCATGTCATTGAGTCATGCCACTAACCCTTTGGAGAGTGTCATTTCCTTGTCCAATCTCCACTATTGTTTGAGCCTCCTTATCTTGCTTACTGTTATTTTTTGCGTTATGTGTTGAGTGTTAAGTGTGTGAGTGAGTGTGTGTGTGTGTGTGTGTGTGTGTGTGTGTGTGTGTGTGTGTGTGTGTGTGTGTGTGTGTGTGTGTGTGTGTGTGTGTGTGTGTGTGTGTACAGTATATAGATAGACTGGTGCTGGGATGGCGTGAGGTGGATATGGTGCCAAGTGCATGTTGTGAGGAAGCAGTGTGAGGCAGTGGAGTAAACTGGCCCAGGCTGAACCATGACAGTGTTGAGGACCTTGGGTGGTGGTTGGTGAGTGTCTGGGTATCATGCAGGGTGTTGGAATAGTAGTAGTAATGTGAAGAACATGGTGTGTGTGTGTGTGTGTGTGTGTGTGTGTGTGTGTGTGTGTGTGTGTGTGTGTGTGTGTGTGTGTGTGTGTGTTGGTGTCCACAGACTAGTGAAGGAAGAGTAATCACCAGTGCCTTAGTGAGGGTTGCTTGCACGTATATTTATGTATGAACAAGTTGAATCTATGATATATATTCTATGTGTTGTTAGAAAAATAGAGTATTTAATATATTTGTATAATTTATAGTTTACACTGTCAGAAGGGCGTCAAATGTGTGTGTGTGTGTGTGTGTGTGTGTGTGTGTGTGTGTGTGTGTGTGTGTGTGTGTGTGTGTGTGTGTGTGTGTGTGTGTGTGTGTGTGTTTTAATGCAGATGGGTGAGGATGTATGTGTGTGGATGAAGGAAGCACAGTAATATATGAAGAATAATTTTATGATTTTGTACCATTTTAAAGACTTCTTGTTTGATTAATGTACTGAATTGATCTGTTATCTCTGCCAGCGAGGCGTGTAGGATAGACGGGAAGGAAGGCATGATGAGTGTGTCTGTTTGTCTGCCTGGTGGATGTGAGTTACTATGTTCATTTGTCTTGTCTGATCAATGTTTTATTTATCGTCTGAGTCATTGTAATGGTGAGATAAGATGTTACAGTGTTAATTAATAGGGATATAAAGAAAAATGTGTTCTTGTGGCTTGAGTAACTATTATTATTATTATTATTATTATTATTATTATTATTATTATTATTATTATTATTGTTATTATTATTGGTGTTGATGTTACTGCCATTATTGCCAATGTGTTACCTATTGTTTTGTGTTGAGTGAGACAGGACAGGTACAGACAGAGCAACACTTCCATGTGCAGAGTTAATGCAACTCAGGAAGGTGGTTAGTGTGTGTGTGTGTGTGTGTGTTGAGGGAATGACTTGAAGTAAAGTATTAGCAGTGTATAAAGCACATAACAGTTTTGCAACTCTACATATTCAGCTCAGGATTTTAAGAGAGAGAGAGAGAGAGAGAGAGTGTAGTGGTAAAAGCTGTTGTTACGTGTAGCTCAAGAATAAAAAGAGATATACAGATAGAGAAATGTATTGATATTATGTATAGAAAGCTTAACAAGAATGAATAAGTGAGTGAATGTTGATAGATTCTTGATTGCTTTTGTGTGTGTTTGGGTTTTAAGGAATGATTAATGAGACAGTTTGCATTATGGTGTGTGTGTGTGTGTGTGTGTGTGTGTGTGTGTGTGTGTGTGTGTGTGTGTGTGTGTGTGTGTGTGTGTTAAGACAGGTCTATTCAGTTTTTTCTTCATCTGATGATGATTTTTCATGCTGTTTTACCTGCATTTTATATTTTTATAGTCTTTTAATGAGTGTGTGTGTGTGTGTGTGTGTGTGTGGGTGTGGGTGTCCCAAATCCTATAGTTAGTGCTAATTAAGTTGCCCCTTTTCTTCCATCCTATGAAAAAAAAGTATAATTTGAATTCTTGGCTTGTCATTGTTTTAAGGAAAAGATAACTATGAATTAAAAGTAAAAAAAAAAAAAGAATCAGTTTCATAGCAGTAAGTTTGTGAATTGTGGAGAGAGAGAGTGAGAGAGGTGTATGTGGTAATGATGAAGTGATGAGCATTATTTTTTGTCAGTAATGGAGAATTGACAAAAGAGTGAAGGTGTCTGCCTTCGCTGTGCAAGTGGTAATAATAAATGTGACTGTTGTACTGGGCTTGTTTCTTCTCCTGTTGTGCTCAAATAGTCATAAATGAATGGCCAGCTAGTGTTGACACATTAGGGAGTTTTAGAAGATGAAACATTTATGGATGTGCCAAGTGGAAATAGGTAGGTGTATTTCATAGAGGGACCACCACACGTAGAACTAACGGCTTACAGCATTCCTTGTTTTACCTTCTGTACACTCGGCTTCCTAATTGATGAAACAGTTTTCCCTGCCTATATTATCAAAAGTCACAACTATCCTTTTTTTTTTTTTTTTTTTTTTTTTTCCAAGGCATCGGTCACTGGCCTTCTCTGCTTCTTCCTCTCCACATCCTCTTTCCCGTCCCTCACCCAACCTCCCACCCCCCGCTTCTTACACCTCAGAGAGAGAGAGAGAGAGAGAGCGGGGGGAGGGGTAAGGAGGGTAAACACGACAGCAAATACTTAAATGTATAAAATTCGACACAATCTCTCTCTCTAGAAACGGTTGGCAGGTGTGTGTGTGTGTGTAGGCAAGCCGGTTAGTGATGCTGCACACACACACACACACACACACACACACACACACCTGCTCTCACACCTGTCTGTCCTCCCATACTTTACCTGCCTCGCATAACACCCGAACTCTCCCACGATGGCGCCTCTCCTGCTGCTCTTCCTCCTCCCTCTCCTCTTCTTTCCCATGTTCTCCAGTCATACAACACACAGGACTATTACTAATTAACATTCTCTTTAGTTCATGAGTCTTACGTCATCTAGTATCGTCTGACTATACTCTCAAACGCTTCCTTCCTGCACCTTCACTAAATTCAGAAAATTCTATAGTTGAAGTGATACGGGTTTTGAAGGGCGTTTTTATGGTTCTGATGCCAAATGGATGAGATTTTTACATTATTAACAGTGGAAACAGGCATAAGAACGTTGTTTATTATCTATCTGGCTCTTGAAAAATAGTCGTAGTGGAAGCTAGAGCAGTTTTGGGTCATGTTTTCGCACTTCAGTTTTAGTGGAAGCAGTATGTTCATGATAGCTTATTGTCCTTTGGTGGAAGTTATTGAGGTTTTCAAGCTGTTTTAATGATTCTAGCTATGGTTAGTTTTTTTGATGGAAGTTACTGGGTTTTGAAGGGTGTTTTTGTGGTTCTAGCGATAGTTTTACGTGTTAGAGGTGGAATTTGCATCGTTTTTTAATTGATTTTTTTTCATTTATTTTTTAATTTATTCTTGCTTTAGTAATGATAGGCCACAGTGGAAATTATTGGGAGTTTTCAATGATAATTTGTAATTTTATTGAAAGTGAAATAAATCCTACTAGAAATTATTTTGGGACTTATGGAAATTCTTCTATTCATATTTTAAGAAGCTCTAGTTGGAGTTGTCATTTTCTTTCAGTAATGTCTTCATGACCAGTGATTGTTTGACGAGCATTCTGCATCACCAATTCAAAACAGATAAACAAAGATAAAACATAAAAAAAAACATCCATGAGAACCTGAGTGCAGTAATCTCCATGTCATCTGAAGAATAGGTAATGTTGATGAAACACCAAATCGTTTCAGAATTGAGCCTCGTACTGTCTCCTCCCGCGCCGCTCACCAGACAACACATGTGACGGTGAAACATCCACTGACAGATGGCATGCGGCGAGATGTGCTCTCACCGCCTTCTTATCTTTCAAGCTCCTTTGTGAAGAGTACTAACCTCTCTCTCTCTCTCTCTCTGAAAGTAATCATGATAAAGAAATGAATTACCACGCTCAGGATGGATATATAGTTTACTTTTGGATGGAAGAAGTTAGTACATTACGTATGCTAATACTAGCGTTCTGTGAAGTCGTCATTTGCTATAGCGGGGGTTGCAGAGTATGATAGCGTGAGGAAATGAGACAGAAAAAAAGAAAAAAAGAAAAGAAAATGAAGATAAGTAAAGAATAAGATAGAAGAATAAATGAATGAATGAATGAATAGAAAAAAAAGATGGATATAGAAATAATTTAGTGACAAGTTAGTAATACATCATTATTCGGAAATTAGCGATAATTCTCTCCACTAACGATCCTTGTTTGCCTATACTAAGCTAACAAAACACTGCAACACAACCTGACACATCCCAACACTAACACACCGCTTTACACTGACACACAAAGCACCCTAACACTCCCTAACACATAAAAACACGTCTACTAACACACTACAACAGGCAATGATACATCCTGATACTAACCTATAAGAATACATGAAAAAAAACACCTTTAAACACACCATAACATCAAAACACACCTTAAACGTATCCTAACACACTCTAAAGTACCCCAACACACTCTGGTCCTATCACCCTAACCACCATGACATTGAATTCACCCTGAAACATTTTACTCCCTCACCGCAACTATTTTCAAAGCCCACATCATGATTCTACAAATTCTCACGTGTGTTTCTCCCGTTCACAATGCAGAAACCTTTATCAATCTGCCACTGTAACCATAAAGAAGCACAATTAGAACCCGTGTAGCTTTGAATCTAAAGTAATTGGAATTTAGAGGAGGTACAACGCAGAAATGTTTCAAACTATAGTTCCATTGGTATCCTACGAAGCGAAGGCACAGGGCCAGTGTTATTTAGGAGGCCTGTGT
Organism: Portunus trituberculatus; assembly: GCF_017591435.1. Taxonomy (NCBI): domain Eukaryota; kingdom Metazoa; phylum Arthropoda; class Malacostraca; order Decapoda; family Portunidae; genus Portunus; species Portunus trituberculatus. The sequence goes on from NC_059266.1 coordinate 993,427, forward strand.
GGACGCTTGGTTTAGTCAGCACCGGTTCTCTCTTTACCCTGCCGCCCTATGTGTGATAAGATAGTGCCATCATACCTCCAGGCACACGTATGAGAGAGAGAGAGAGAGAGAGAGAGAGAGAGAGAGAGAGAGAGATTGGATCCGTTTTTTTACGAGTTTGGTTGTGGTTTTGTTTATTTTGATATAAATAATAGGTGATTTTTATCTGTTTATTTATCATTCAGTTAGCTAACCTATCTATCTATCTATCTATCTATATATCTATCTGTTTGTATGTGCGATTGAATTCTCCTGTTTTTGTTTGAGTTTATGAATCGTTACTCATTTATTTTGTGAGGTGAGTACATTGTTTGTAGAAGGCTTATCACCGGATTGCACACGGAAAAGAGAGAGAAAAAAAAAAAAGAAGATAGGGAAGATGGAGAGGATGGAGAGAGGCATCAGGGGTAGGGAGGGGAAGGGAAAAACTGAATTGTAGAGGATAATAAATAGAGAGAAGAATGAAAAGGGATAGATGGATTAATGGGTAACGAGGAACAAGCATAATAGAAAAAAAGAAAAAAAAAGTATGAAAGAGAAGACACGGAGAGAAGGAATAAGGGAAGGAGAGAGGGACAAGAAACAGAAATAAATAATAAAGTGAAGGAGAAATGTGGGGAAAAAAGAGAGAAAGAAACGGAAAACAGATAAAGAAAGGAAGATAGAAAGAGGAGGAAGATACACATAAAAGAAGGAAAAGAGAAGGAAGAGAGGCGAGGATGGAAGGAAGAAAAAAGGGATAAAGAGAGAAATAATGAGAGGAAACTATATAAGAAGAGAAAAATAAGGGAAAAATAGAAGAGAGAGAGAGAGAGAGAGAGAGAGAGAGAGAGAGAGAGAGAGAGAGAGAGAGAGAGAGAGAGGAAGGGAGGAGCAGCGCAGAGATAAGGCAATATTGTGACAGGTGGTGCATTGTGAATTAGTTATCAGTTACGCCTCTATATAAACATAGCTATCATCGCCACAGCCAGAGTGCCTCGTTTCTCCAGCCAGACCCACGCGGGACCTGTTTTGCGCCTCTCAACTCCCCCAGGTGTGTCTCGGCGCGGCCCCAGGTAACTCACAGTGCCCAGATACAGTGCCAGGAAGACGGTGAAGCAGGTAATTAGTGTTGGTAAGGCTTTCTCTCTCTCTCTCTCTCTCTCTCTCTGGCATGAAAATTCCCTCGAAATCCTTTTAACTTCAGCTAATGCTTGTCAAACTATCATTACAAACATTGAAACACTTGAAAACTACAATAACTTCAACCGAACCCTGTAATATTAGCAGAAACATGAAAACACCCTCGAAAACACCAAGAATTTCAATAAAACCTGTTAACTCCTTCCGTACTGGGACACATTTTTACCTTGAGATTTGTGTATAATTAGACCATATTATGAGCATTAGGAAGGGTCTATGAAGGTCAGAAGATTTATCGGCAGAGTCATTACTATTTTAACACCCACATAAGTTTCTGAAGCTGTATAAAATCACCAAATAGTAACTAAAAGGCATATGGAAATGCGTCATGGTACTGAAGGGGTTAAAAGTCAGGATGAATGCTTTAGTGTGCGTGAGAATACAGTGTTTACAATTTGTAGAATCACAAGACGAAGATGAACATATAAAAGGGTAACGGAGAAATAAAAAGGCTGTTGTTGAAGTACGGTCAGCAAAACCACTCGCCATTCCCTTGGTCGCCTGAACCATTCGGTCAAATTATATGAAGCATTGATTTGTTCGCCTGGCTCAGTCGACTGCGGGGTGGTCTGTCTCCACGCCGCACACTAGTGAAAGAAAAAGGAAAAGGAGTTTGAAAGAGAAGCTGAGAAAGGAAGGAAGGAACGGTGAGAGGGACGAGAAAGAGGTTTGAAAGAGAAGAAATGGAGAAAGGAAGGAAAGAAAGGGGAGAGAGACAAGAATTAAAGAGGCTTGAAAGAGAAGAATGAACGAAGGAAAAAGTGACAAGAAAGAGATTTGAAAGAGAAGAAACGGAGAAAGGAAAAAAAATGAACAAAGGAGGGAGGGACAAGAAAGAGAAATAAACAATGAAGGGAAGGAATGAACGAAGGAGGGACAAGAAAGGAAGAAATAAATGAAGGAGAGAGTGGCAAGAAAGAGGTTTAAAGGAGAAAAAAAAAAAAAACGGAGAAAGAAAGGAATAAACGAAGGAGGGAGGGACAAGAAAGAAGAATAAACAATGAAGGAAAGGAGAAATGTGGAAAAAAAAGGGGAAGGGAGAAAAAAAGGGAAAAGAGAAACAGAAACCAACGCCATACCACAAGTGATTCTCAAATCCTCCTTTCATCACAACCCAGGGAACAACATTCTCAACAACATGAAGTACGGTATGAAATGTGATTGAAAAGAGGAAACGGAAGAAAACAAACAATACAGTAATACATTAAGCAAAACCAGAGGAATCTTAAGCTGTCAGTACAAAGACTAGCTCCGCATCTGCACCATCTACACCACTACCTGCATCTATCCCTCAGTTGTGATATTTGTGCTTTCTCTGATCACGTTGGGTTACATTACAGTACATTAACAAACAGTCCGGTTAGGTTACATTAATTTTGGAAGCAACAGGTAGGGAAGGATGAGTAAGAAGGTGAAATGAATCGGTGAAAAGGCAGCTGTGTGAAGGTGTGAAAGCTGGACATAGGCAAAGCTACGCCGCCGCTACCCCGGAGTGTCCTGTCCCGCTGTCTCTCAAGTACTTCGAATGAAATCTACATTTATAGTTTGTTCGTTTTACTTGGGATGCTTAGGGACGGCGGAGCTGCAGAGAGAGAGAGAGAGAGAGAGAGAGAACATCTGAATTTATATAACAGACAACAGTTCTTTAAAACAAATGGATACGTAATTGTCACTCAGCTTATATAACAGTTACACAACCACACGTGTTCGAGACTCCGAAAGATGTTCGAACCGGTGTGTCGGAGTGACTAAAATGCGTTTAGTTCGTGGAGTTCCTTTGAAGAGTGAGGGTGTGAGTGTGTCGCTGGGAACGAGTCCCTCATTACGGTGTGTTCCTCGCCTGCGTGTCTCAGGAGCTTTGTAAGGGCGTGAGTACTGAGGCTGTTGTGTGTGCAGGGCTAGATTTAGGTCCGTGGAGGGCCCTGGGCAGCAGAGTGTGGAGGCGCTCAGCCCTCACAATAGGCTGGAATGCCGAGCGAGGCACTAAAGTAGCAACAGATATTACACTAAAGCACTATACTACCCCAGCAAGAGTATTCACATTTTGTTTCCACCATAACAATAATGATACTTGAAGAATAATAATAATTCCTGGAAGTACTTGTCCCAACTCCCGAGTAAGCAAATAAACGCATTCGAATTTGAAGCAAATGTATTTATATTAATATTTCTATTTATCAATATTCCATGCAGCTTATTAATGCATACAATATATTCTAATGAAAGGAACATCTTTATTTAGTGTAAATGAAACAGACACATTTGTATTGATGATAATAATAAAAATAAAAGTAATGATAATTATAATAATGATAATAATAATAATAATAATAATAATAATAATAATAATAATAATAAAATATTGAGAGGTTCATAGAAAACTAGTGTTTGCTTATCAAAGGGAAAACTATTCCATGTTTGGGCAACGTTTCTTAACCTTTTTTTTTTTTATGTCTCCCAATTATTTACAAAATGTTGAATTAAATGGAGGCCTCACATTGTGGAGACCCATGAGCCCCATTCCTAAATCCAGCCCTGTGTGTGTGTGTGTGTGTGTGTGTGTGAAAGAATTTTTTTTTCTGTATGCAGGTATTTTGTGTTATTATTATTATTATTATTATCATTATTATTACTATTATTACTACTACTACTACTACTACTACTACTACTACTACTACTATTGATATTGTTTTGTTGTTACTACTAGTGCTGTTCATAACTTATTGCTTTTCATTGTCTACTGTGTATCATGACTGTCACCTCCGTCACTGTTACCTCGTCTCACCATCGTCTTGCCATGATGTTGTGTACCGCTCATCACCAAGCAGTGGTGCAGTGGTGTGCCGGGATGCAGCACTCAGCACTACCTGGCGCATGGCACACACAGCTGATGAGTGCCTGGCCTGAGTGACGCGAGAGTGGCGTGATGAGAAGGGAAAAAAGTAGTTCATTGTTCCCAGGGCAAAATTGAAAGGCAGACAGTCAGAACATTGAATCTTTAATGAGAACAAATGCACATAGTGAGATATAATGATACCAAGCCTGTGGCAGTACTAGGGTGGTCGGCTGCTGGGCTCAATCGCGTAATACATAACAATACTCGGGATTCTCACAGCGAAGTAGCAGCCAGTTGACCTCCACAACACTATATATAAGAATGATTATAACCACGGTGCGCCCCAGGGCCACTGACACCACCACCCGCCCCGGCAGGTGGAGAAGGCGGGGAGGGGAGGGGTAAGCTGCGTGTTACTGCTGACTTACCCTCTCATCCTTCCCCGCCCTCCCCGCCGCTCCTTCCCCTCTAGCCTACGCCATGCAGCCTGAGGGATGCACCGTGCCTGCCTCGCCGCAGACTCCTGCCAGTGGCTGTCAGGGGCAGGGGGAGGCA
>NC_059266.1:1003038-1033038 GCF_017591435.1 Portunus trituberculatus
ATCTCTACTTTTTTTCTTCACCTTCCTCCTCCTCCTCCTCCTCCTCCTCCTCCATCATCTCTACTCTTTTTCTTAAACTTCCTCTTCTTTTCCTCCTCCTACTTCTCCTCCTCCTCTAATAATGGCTGCTACAAATGACTACTACTACTACTACTACTACTACTACTACTACTACTACTACTACTACTACTACTACTACTACTACTACTACTACTACTACAACTACAACTACAATTACTACTACTACTAATATCGTTTTACTTTTGCTGATACTATAACCCCAACTTCTTTCTACTCTCTCTCTACTACAACAACTACTGCTATTACAACTACCTCTACAGTCAAAGAACACGGAGCAACAGTGGCCGGGGTGGAGGTCGCTAGCTAGAGAGAGACCCGATACGAAACGGAAGGCACGGAAGATGAAAACATGATAACAAGAGAACAGTATACGAAAAATTCAATACAAGTAGACCTCCACGCGACAAGAGAAGTAAGACGTGAGAGCGAAGGAGTACGTACTTCTACACCGAGGGACAGGAGAGGTGTAGGAGAGGGACAGTGTGAAGGATAGGAAGGCAAGGAAGGCGGGAGTGAGAATTATAAAGGTGGGAAGGGAGAGTACTGGGAGAGGAGGAGGAGGAGGAGGAGGTTTGATGGAGAAAAGGGGTAAAATGGTGGAATTGTAGAAGGGGGTGTAGATGGGGAGGGTGAGTACTGATAAGGTCGATTTGAGAGAAAGGAGGGAGGTGAGAGGAGGGGTTGAGATATCAGGTGACATATTGGAGAGAAAAGGGAGAGAACATAGCGTGGGGGAGGAAGAGAAGAAATAGGAGGGAATAGGATGAAATATTGTGATAACGTTAACTGGGGAGGAAGAGAAGGAAAGAACATGGAAGGGAAGGAAGAGGAGGGAACAGAAAGAAATACTGTGATAATGTTGATTGTGAGGAAGGGAGACATGAGGGAGAGAACATGGAAAGGGAAGGGAGTGGAGGAAAGGAGACATGAGGGAGAGAACATGGAAAGGGAAGGGAGGGGAGGAAAGGGAGGGGAGAATTACCTAGTTCGTACATTACTCCCTGTGCTCCTGTCCCTCCACCACCACCACCTCGCTCCTGCTGCTGCTGCTGCTGCTGTGCATAACTTGAGTCACCTGCTGCTGCTGCACTTGACTCATCTCCACGCTCTTAATCTGCTGCACGCTGCTGCTGCTGCTGCTGCTGAAGTGCTGCTCGGAGTGCTGGGAGGTGCTGCTGGCCGCCACTGCCATGTGCTGCACCTCACCACTCACCTGCTGAGTCTGCTGAGCCACTACCTGCTTGCTGCTGAGTTCGGCGGTGGCGTGGCCTGACACCTGCTGGCTCACGGTCCCAGCCTGCACTTGGCCCATTCCCCAGTGGCCTGCAGACTGTAGCCGTGCCTTCGTCAGTGTGTGTGCATGCATGGGTGTGTGTGTGTGTGTGTGTGTGTGTGTGTGTGTGTGTCGGTGGGATGGACAGTATTATGAAGGAAGTACGGCGTGAAGAAAGCGTGAAGGAAGGAAGGAAGGAAGGAAATAAAGGAAGAACAGCGTGAAAAAAGTGCGAAAGATGGAAAGAAAGGAAAAAAGAAAGAAAAAAGAAGGAATAATGAAAGAATGAAAACACAAGACGTAACAGACGGTGCGTGATGAGAGAAAAGGAAATAGATGAAGGAAGAATGAAAGAAACAGAAAATAAAAGTGTGAAGCTAAAGAAAGAAAAGTAAAGAGGACACAGAAAGACGCGAAACGGTAGAGAAAGAGGAATAAGAAACATGGAGGAAGAAAGAGGGAAGAGAAGGAAAAAGAGGAAAATAAAATGGTAAAAGAGAGAGAGAGAGAGAGAGAGAGAGAGAGAGAGAGAGAGAGTAGCAGAACTATAGAACAAGTAGTATCATGGCAGTAGTAGCAGAAGTAGTAATAGAAGAAGTAATAGTAGTAGAAGCAGCAGCAGCAACAGTGGTAGCAGTATTGGCGATAGTAGTAATAGTGTAGACATTATTATATTCAGCATAAAGAAACATGAAGCATAAAAAATAGGAATAGCAATAGTAACAATAGACAAATGAACAATGCAGAAACTAATATAAAGCCAGAATGAAAAAAAAAAAAATTACCAAAGAAAAGATCAAGAAAACTCAGACAGAATGAACACAATCTTAACAAGCCGCGAATTAATCATGTTAGGCAGAGTACATTCTTAGTATTACAATTTGAGAGTCCAGAGATAAAAAAAAAAAAAATAAGAAATCAACAGTAAAGCTCAAGGTAGCTACTAAAATATAAAGGACAGGCTATAAAAGTGTTAGTGTAGTCAATGTAGTGGTAGTGGTGGTGGTGGTGGTGGAGTGAGCAGGTGGAGTAACGTGTCTGAGCGTGTTTGAAGGTGTGTGGGTGTGGTTTGTCTGTGTTTGGGTGTGTCTCGAGGTGTGTGGGTGTGGTTTGTTTGTGTTTGGGTGTGTCTGGAGGTGTGTGGGCGTGTTTGAAGGTATATGGGTGTGGTTTATCTGTGTTTGGGTGTGTCTGAAGATGTGTGGCATGTTTGAAGGTATGTGGGTGTGGTTTGTTTGTGTTTGGGTGTGTCTGGAAGTACGTGGGTGTGTTTGTCTGTGTCTGGGTGTGTCTGGATAAGTGTGGGTGTGTTTTTTCTTTGTCTGGGTGTGTTTAAAATTTTTTGAGTGGCTCGTGTGTGTTTGGGCGTGTTTGGACATATTTTAGTGGCTCGTATGTGTGGGCGTGTGCGGGAGTGACGTGGCTTGTCTGGGCGTGTGGGCGTTGCGTTGCGTGGCGTGGCGTGGCGTGGCGGGGGTTCCTCTTATCCTACACTCACCGTATCAAAGCCTCTGGGCGTGGGAATTTTCGAGCCGATGGGGACAGGCTGCGGCAGATTAATGAGAGGTTCTACCTGGTTGGGCTTGCCGCCGGCCATGGGCGCTGGGATGCCGCCACCTGATCTCCACGGCGCGTTGGGGTTGGCCTGTGGGCGCTTGGGGGCTCCCTCGGCGTTGGGGTCCCTGGGATTGAAGCCGAACTGCCTGATGTCCGTGCTGCGGGGAGGAGGAAGAAGAGGCGGTGAGTGTGTGGGTCATGTTCTGAAACACCTCCACGCTGCATCCTGACGACTCTCAGCAAACAGTGATGGAAGGGTCGGGTTCTAGTGACAGCTTGGCAAGATCTTCACATTGTTAACTGGAGAAAAACTCTGGAGAGCCTGCCCAGTCATCAATGTAGCCTTGGAAAGTAGTGGTGATGAGAGAGCAGTGTTTCTGAACACGGGCCTGTGACAGGTGAGGGTGATTCCTTAATGAGAAGACAGGGAGGAGTTGAGGGGTAAGGTGAAGGGAGGCAGGAAGCGTGTGTCTGAGGGTGCTGAGGGAGAGAACACAAAAGTGCGAAGTCACTTACGGCATGGGGCTGCCGTCGTCAGTGCCGATGGAGACGAGCGCAGGGCAGTGGCCGTAGCCGTAGCCCTTGGGTCCGTGCCTCTTGGCGTAGCACAGCTTGCAGTAGATCTCGCCGTCAGGAGCGTCGCAGGAGATCATGGAGTCCAGGGGGCGGTGGCACTCGCAGCAGTTGTAGCAGGATTTGTGCCACTCCTATGGGAAGGAGAGGCGCTAGTGAGAGGAGCTCTGGAGGCAGCTGAAAACTGCAATGGGAGTGCCAGGTAGGGTAAGATCTGGCTTGGCACACTATGGCCTGCATTGTGGCCGTTAGACAACATAAAAATACTGAAAAAAAGTCAAGGACTATCTAGAGTGTGTGAGCTCCGTGGCTGGCAACGTTGAGTGACTGACTACTCATCACAACATTATGGGCTGGCTCAGGCGAGACAGGAAAGGGTTGGTGGTGCGGCTGCCACAACACCTGAGCGGGAAGGAATGAGGTACTCACGCGGCCTCTGCAGGGCATGGACTCAGCCTGGAACACGGCGCCGGAGCAGCGGGGGCAGCGTGACTGGCCCTCCTTGGCGCGGATCTTGCTCACGTCCAGCACTGTGAAGGCCGCGTTCTTCACGGTAGTCTGCATGTCCTCGTCACACCTGACCACCGGGAGGAGTTGTGAGGGGCGTGTCTCGTGGCCACTCCTGACTCACAGACGTAACACACACACACACACACACACACACACACACACACACACACACACACACACACACACACACACACACCGCCTAGTGTAGGGGTTAGCACGCTCGACTCACAATCGAGAGGGCCGGGTTCGAGTCCCGGTAAGCGGCGAGGCAAATGGGCAAGCCTCTTAATATGTGGCCCCTGTTCACCTAGCAGTAAATAGGTACGGGATGTAACTCGAGGGGTTGTGGCCTCGCTTTCCCGGTGTGTGGAGTGTGTTGTGGTCTCTGTCCTACCCGAAGATCGGTCTATGAGCTCTGAGCTCGCTCCGTAATGGGGAAGACTGGCTGGGTGACCAGCAGACGACCGAGGTGAATTACACATTTCTCTCTCTCTCTCTCTCTCTCTCTCTCTCTCTCTCTCTCTCTCTCTCTCTCTCTCTCTCTCAGGCATAGAAACTCACGCGATGTTCTCGGCGGTCAGCACGCCACCAGCGCCAGAAGCGAAGCCGTAGCCCTTGGGTCCGTACTTCTTGGCGTAGCACAGCTTGCAGTAAATGTCGCCGTCAGGGGCGTCACACAGCACCATGGAGTCGAGGGGACGGAAACATTCGCGGCAGCTGTAGCAACGCTTGTGCCATCTCTGTCGAGGAGACGCCGCTGGTTAACGTGAGGAGAGAGAAGCGGAGACACCAATAAGCAGAAGTGTGGGATGCGCCTCACTGAGCAGAGGGCGGGGAACTAAGGGGAGAAGAGGATGTACTGATCTTTGCTTAGTGTCTATAGGGACAACACCTTTCTGGGAGCATGGGCACAGGGCACTGCACGGGGCAGAGACAGGATGGGGCATGGTGGTGGACAGGAGAGGAAGATCACGACACGTGGGTCATGTAGTGTTAGCAGCGAGGGTGACACCTGCAGCGGTGGTTACCTTGTTCCTGGACAACATCTCTTCTGCGGAGAAGACCTTGCCACCGCAGCGAGGGCAGCCCTGGCCAGGGGCGGCGGGGATGGACGTGGTGTCGATGGCACCAGAGGATGGGTTGACGCCCTTGAGTGCCTCGCCGCCGCTGCAGGGATAGAAAGTGTTACGAAACTGACCTAACTTGGCTTATCAGGGACATCAGTGTTCCTGGTGTTTGGTGGGTGACAGCACAAAGCACAGCGTACTTATTACTTTCCCATATAACGGTGAGGAAAAAAAAAAACAGCAACAGCAGCAGCAGTGGCCGCTGTAGAACTACTCACGGGATGTTCTCAGCGGTGAGCACGCCGCCACTTCCAGCAGCGAAGCCGTAGCCCTTGGGTCCGTACTTCTTGGCGTAGCACAGCTTGCAGTAGATCTCACCGTCAGGGGCGTCGCAGCCCACCATGGAGTCGAGGGGCCTGTGGCAGTGGCAGCAGTTGTAGCAGCTCTTGTGCCAGCTGCGACCACGGGCGTGCATCTCTTCAGCCATGAACACCTTGCCGCCACAGCGTGGACACCCGGTGCCTTCCGCGGCCTTGATTTTCTTCACATCCAGCCGGGCCCTGTCGCCCTGGCTTACCACCTGCGCGCCGCCCCTGCAACACACACACAAAAACACCTTGATACAAGCGCACTGCACCAGTTGCCTTGTGGCTGTGTTGTGGCCACAGCCTCTATAACAACTCGGTGACTGCTTGTTGCTGTACATCAATATCCGGTACTCACACGATGTTCTCGGCGGTCAGCACGCCACCGCCACCAGCAGCGAAGCCGTAACCCTTGGGTCCGTACTTCTTGGCGTAGCACAGCTTGCAGTACACCTCGCCGTCAGGAGAGTCGCAGCCCACCATGGAATCCAGGGGGCGGTGACAATGGCAGCAGTTGTAGCACCGCTTGTGGAAGGACTGCCGGTAGGGGAGAAGTGTGAGGCGGCGGGGAGAGGAGAGTGCCTCGTGGGAATCAGAAAGATTACAGAAATATACAAAAAACAAATATTTAGGTACTATATAGCTTGTTTTGTTTCACTACTCCCTCGTGCCTGGCGTCACCTCAACACACCAGTCAACGCGGTAACACTCACCCTGCCCTTGGCGTTGATCTCCTCAGCCATGAACACCTTGCCGCCGCAGCGAGGGCAGCCCTGGCCTTCCTCGGCCCTGATCTTGCTCACGTCCAGCACGGCAGAGCATGGGTTGACGCCAGACATGGTCTCGCCGCCCCTGCAACACAAACCTTGTGATTTATCTGCCACCACGTCCCCAATGCTTCTCCCGTTCCCCTGTGTGTGTGTGGTGGTGATGGTGAGGGTGAAGCACAGACCGCTACACCTGCCTTCTCACACACTTGGCAAAGGGAAAGGAACAGGGCTGTGTCCTACTTCTCCTCCTTTGTGTTTGGACTCAGAATAATGGATAACTATTGAATTTTTCCTCTTAGCAGTGGCTGGTGTGAAGGGCTACCAATGGTTGATGTTAAGGGATCGCTGGGCATCAATAGTGGACAGACACGAGTGCAGCGAGACAGTGTGCTGTTGTTTATGTAAATATGTGAGCAGAACCTTAGACTGCCCAGTGCCTTCCCTCACTCGCCGTGACCTGGTGGTGTGACCTGTCAAACGTTCCACATGCCATTCAGTATTAGTCCTGAAGGTGCCCAAGGACAGAGCGCGTGGCGGTGGTCACACGCCAGCCTTTCAATATACTGAATGTACTGAATTACTTACGGGATGTTCTCGGCGGTCAGCACGCCGCCGCCGCCAGCAGCGAAGCCGTAGCCCTTGGGTCCGTACTTCTTGGCGTAGCACAGCTTGCAGTACACTTCGCCGTCAGCGCCGTCGCAGTGGGTCATGGAGTCGAGGGGCCTCTTGCACACCCTGCACTTGAAGCACTTCTTGTGGAAAGGCTGCGGGGACCGGAATGGAGGGCGTTACTGGTTAGCATTGTAATAGAGATTATGATAGATATCCAGTCCTAATGCAGCTCCCCCCCACTCTCTCTCTCTCTCTCTCTCTCTCTCTCTCTCTCTCTCTCTCTCTCTCTCTCTCTCTCTCTTTCTTTCACTCACCCTGTCCTTGGCCATCATCATCTCGGCGCTGAAGACGCGGCCACCGCAGCGAGGGCAGGGAATCTCACCCTCCAGCACGGGCAGCACGGCGTCGGGATTGCCGTGAGGCCTGACCAGGGGCGCACTGCAGCCAGGGAAAGGGGGTTACTATTGTGGTGGTGGTGGTGGTGGTGGTGGTGGTTGTGGCGGCGGCTAGGGATATTGTGTGGTGATTTGTGTTGGTGTTGTGGTGACAGTTGTGGTGATGAGGGGTTGTCGTGGTGATGGTGAGCATAGTTATGGTGCCTTTTAGTGGTGAGGTGTGATAGTGAAAAGTTACATGGTGAGAGTTATAGCGAAGTAGTGAAGTGATGCCAGGATGTGATGATGGCAGGGATGTTTATGGTGACAAGAAGTGATGGTGGCAGGCTGTACGTAGCTATGATGGTGCGTGGTGGCGGGATCGTGATGGAGAGCTGCTCTAGTGATGGTGGGAAGGTTTGGCTATGGAAGAGATGGTGACAACAGTGATACGAGAAGGCGAAGTGGTGGTATACCCTATTAGAAGTAGTTATAGTTGTAGTAAGGTAATGTGTAAGTTGTATTGCCATGATAGGGCTGAAAAAAATAATGACAATAATAACAAAAAGAAAGTAACAACCTCACAACACTTTCTAACACTGAACACTATACGAAATAACGAGAGAAAATTATGATCAAGTTTAGTGAATTGGAAAAGATGACACAGGAATTGATGTACACAAATACTTCATCTATTGCTTACTTTACTCCTGTAGTTATTGAAAGCTGCCTTGGTTAAAATGAATGATCAAAGTAGAGAGTATCCACTGTACCTTTGTCAGTTTGTTAGTGGATTAAGCACATCGTTAGGTTTAATTGGTGGAAAAAAATTAGCCAGGAAAAAAAAAAGAATGGTGCCATGCTAGAGAGAGAGAGAGAGAGCTAGAACTACGAACAGAGGAAACTACAACTAAGAATTGAACAAAAATAGAACTAGGGACAAAAGGAACAATAACGAGGGCCACGAAGGAGACTAGAACAAGAACATGAACAGAAACTAAAATAGGAACATGAAAACTACGACTAAAAACTGGAAAAAAATAAATAAATACTAGAAGTGACAAAAAAAAAAAAAAACTAAGAAATGAAAGGAAAAAAAAGTGAAAACAAAACTAGATAAAAAGGAAAATGAAGACGAACTAGAAAAAAAAAACCGGGATGATAACTACAGCTAAAAAACAGAAAGAAAAACAGCAACTAGAGTAAGATAAGAAAGACGCAGGCGCAACATTTCCATTAGTATTTAAACGTACGAGTCCGGATCACACTGCAAGGTTCCCCCGCCGTGGCCGAAGCCATAACCCTTGGGACCAAACCTCTTGCCGTAACACACTGGCGGGGAGAGCAGAAGCGAGGTTAGTGACAGCCCCTCACAGCACACCGGCGGGACCAGAGGCAGCAGGTGGAGGTCAGGATGGCTTAAGTACACCTGTTATATCTGTGTACTGCCATCATGTACTTCACCTGTTGCCGCTGTTCCTGTGTTATGTTGTGCTAAGCTGGTGTAACCCACAGACACACAGATACACACACACACACACACACACACACACACACACACACACACACACACACACACACACGTTGATAAAGATGCATTTATTCGTGCCTTCACACAGACAAACGCACACACAGGCAGACAGACGCATGTAGACGCCCAGTTACTCATAAATTCACAGATAGATAAGCACATAGATAGACAGACAGATAGATAGATAAATAGATGAAATACACACACACACACACACACACACACACACACACACACACACACACACACACACACACACACACACACACGTTGATAAAGATGCATTTATTCGTGCCTTCACACAGACAAACGCACACACAGGCAGACAGACGCATGTAGACGCCCAGTTACTCATAAATTCACAGATAGATAAGCACATAGATAGACAGACAGATAGATAGATAAATAGATGAAATACACACACACACACACACACACACACACACACACACACACACACACACACACACACACACACACACACACACACACACACACACACACTTAGAATCCCTCAAAAGCCTGCGAAGCAAAAAAAAAAAAAAATCAACAGATAAGAAAACAATGTTAGATTACAGAAAAAAAATAACATTTGAAACACAACTCTCCTCCTAAAATAAAACCACATGAATTGAAGAACAGCAACACTAAAGATCATGAGCCATAAACGCGGCGGTGAAGCGGTGAAAATAAACAGAAGACTTGCGAGTTAATTAATCAAACAGCATTATCGAGTTATCAGTTATTTCAGTTGCGCTTGGGTTAATTCTTGGCGTGGTGTTAATTCCTGGAGCCTTGTTAATCTCGCCACGGGGAAGAGCGAGGCGGGCAGGCGCTTGAGATTTGCAGATGAGCCTCTCTTGGCCACTTACGCGTCTTCATAACCGCAGGTGAGCGTGCCGGCGCCAGAACCGAACCCGTAACCCTTGGGACCGAATGACTTGCCGTAGCAGACTGTACAGGGCGAAAGGCACCGTCAGGAGAGAGAAGTTTATAGAAGCACCGTCAGTAGGGGAGGCGACACACACACACACACACACACACACACACACACACACACACACACACACACACACACACACAGGAATGATATAATAAGTGTTGTGGAATTTGTTTCTTGTTTTTCATTAGTAAAGAATGTTCCGTTCAGAGAGAGAGAGAGAGAGAGAGAGAGAGAGAGAGAGAGAGAGAGAGAGAGAGAGAGAGAGAGAGAGAAGGAGAAATGTATATAGAGAGGAAAGAGAGAAGAATAAGTAAAGAGTGAGAGGGAAAAGGGAGAAGAATGAGGGAGGGAGAGAAAGAGGGAGGGAAGGGAGGGAGGTGAGGCCGGATGGAGGCCAAATATGGAGTGAAGAAAACGGTGTGTGTTACTCTTCTGCCAGCCAACCAGGAAACACACACACACACACACACACACACACACACACACACACACACACACACACACACACACACACACAGACTATGCTATTTCCCTATCAACATTATTATCATCATCATAAAGTCATCATCATCATCATCATCTTGTTCTTGTTCTTTAAATACGCGCGTTCACTATCATTATTTCAGTGGAACCGTCATCACCTTCACTATTTTTCCAACCTTCATCACCATCATCACCATCATCATTATCATCATCATCATCATCACCATCATCATCATCATCATCATCATCTTTGACACGTTTATTATCACCACCACCGCCATCACTGCCACCACCAGCATCATCACCACCAACACAACACCACCTCCTTTTACATAACTATTTTCTCTCACTGTACACACATCACCGTCAGTCACCACACACACACACACACACACACACACACACACACACACACACACACACACACACACACTAAAGAAAGAAATATATCATAAACTAACTTTTTTCTTTCCTTTCATTCATTCCCAAAGAAAAAAAAAAAAAAATAGAGGAACTTAAATATATAGAAAGCATATTTTTCTTTCATTTCCTTTTTCTTGACCTTCAAAACAATTTCTTTCATACTTTGCACTTCCTCTACATGTACTTCAGGAAGAGGAGGAGGAGGAGGAGGAGGAGGAGGAGGAGGAGGAGGAGGAGGAGGAGGAGGAGGAGGAGGAGGAGGAGGAGGGAGGAGGAGGAAGAGGAGGAGGAGGATGGTAGCAGTGATGTAAGGAAAGCTGAAACAAGTGAGAGAGAGAGAGAGAGAGAGAGAGAGAGAGAGAGAGAGAGAGGAAGGTGGGTATCTCTATAAATACAACTTGAGAAGAGGGTTGCCCGCTGCTCTTGGCTTAACATACCCACTGCCACAATACGGAAGTGCCCCTCTTCCTCCTCCTCCTCCTCCTCCTCCCTCCTCCTCCTCCTCCTCCTTGTTGTTCTTGTTCTTGTTCTTCTTCTTCTTCTCCTCCTCCTCCTTCCTTCAGCCAGTCTTTCTATCTATTGTCTCATGTACTTTTCATCCTCCTCTTCTTCCTCTTCTTAATCCTTCTTTCTCTCCTCTCTCAACAACACAAACTCCTAAACTAAATTCATTGCAAGACCACGTTTATTATTTTTTCTAGTCGTTCTTCCCTTTACTAATTTTTCTATCTATTCGTTCGTGTACTCCTCCTCCTCCTCCTCTTCCTCATCTTTCTGTCTCCTCTCTCAACAACACAAACAGCCTTCTAACCTAAGTGAATTCACAGGAAGAGTTTAAGACAACACTTATTTTCATGCCACAATTAGACACGAGAGGAGAGGCCGGTCAGGAGGAGCCCCGGTGTCAGATTTTCAAGGCAGCGTTTTACCTTCCCTTCTCAGTTTACAAGGGGGCAATAACTTGTGGGGGTTTGTGAATAAGTGATACGGCTCTTGCTACACGATGCTGTTCTTGAGGGTGTTTGCTTCATAATACGATTGTCAGGATTGTCGTCAACTTTTGTTTATTTATACCATATGGAATTTTCACAGGAATTTATGGGCTAAAGGAGATACTTTTTGGGGTATCTCCTATCTCAAAGCCCACCCAGTACGAAACCATTGCCGCAAGTGAGGAAGGCCAACCTACACTCAGACCGTGGACAGGATTCGAACCCGTGCGCGTGAAGACCCTCGGACAAGGCATGGTTTACAAGTACAAGGAGTTTGTGGATAAGTGATACGTTTTTTTTTTTTTTTTCCTTACACGATACTGTTCTTGAGGATGTTGTTTGCTTGATGATACGATGCTAAAAGAGGACTGTCAAGATTGTCAACGTTTTCCATTCCCTTCTCAGTTTACAAGTAGGAGTTTGTGAATGAGTAATAAGTTTTTCCTATCCGATACTGTTCTTGATGTGGTTTGCTTAATAATTCAATGCTAGAAGAGCCTTGGTGTAGGATTATCAAGTCAACGATTTACCTTCCCTTCTCAGTTTGTAAAGGAAAATAACCAGTAGGTGTTTGTGAATGAGAGATTTGTTGTTTTTCTACTCGCTACTGTTCTTGAGGGTGTTTGTTTAATAATACAGTGTCTATTCTTCTATTCTTTTTGTTTATAAATTCTTTTCATGTAAGGTGGGTTACAACTCCCTTACTGTGACTTGAACCGTTGCGAGAGGGAAGTATGGAGTAATCCCAGGAATTTCAAGGGTAATTTACCTAAATATTTCAGAAATGTGTACTGAGCGACCTTTAGATTGGCGATTTGACGGACATTTTTTCTCATTTTTTTTTCCGTCTCATCCTTTCGTGCTGTTGGCTTCCCTCCTGGCCTCCACCGCTCTGAGAAGTAATGGTGGGTACTCGGCTGTGTACAGGAAGACTAATAGCGGACCTGGTATGTGTTTTTTCCTTTGTATTCCTTTGTTTTCCTTCTTCTCGACTATTAGTGCTCGTGGTATGTGGTTTTTCTTTCTATTAATTTGTTTTCCATGTTTTTTTTTTGTATTTCTTTGTGTTCCCTCTCTTCCACTAATAATAGGTCTTCTAGTGTGTTTTTTCCTTTGTATTCCTTTGTGTTCCTTCTTCACGACTATTAAGGTTTCTGGTATGTGATTTTTTTATTTGCATTCCTTTGTTTTTCCTTGTTTTCCTTTATATTCCTTTTGAGTTCCCTCTTTTCCACGAGTAACAGCTCTTCTGGTTTGTGTTTCTCCTTTGTGTTCCTTTGTGGTTCTTCTCTTCCACGACTAAATGACATTCTGGTATCTACACTTCCTTTGTATTAATTTATGTTCATTTTTTCCACGAATAATCCTCCTGGCATGAGCGTTTCCTTTGTATTCCTTTGTGTTTCTTCTCCACTAATAGGGATTCTGGTATGCACACTTCCTTTGTATTCCCTTGTGTTCCTCCTCCACAGCCCCGTGCCCGTTCATCAGTCCCTGTCAGCTAAAATTACCGTGTGTGTGTGTGTGTGTGTGTGTGTGTGTGTGTGTGTGTGTGTGTGTGGTGGACAGTGGCCTCGTTCGGCACTTACTTGGCGCTGTGTTGGCTCTGGCACTAATTCTATCCCGGTACTGTGTGTTGGTATGTCTGCCTATCCGCTTGTCTTGTTTGTTACTTTCTTCATTTTCTTTTTCTTTCTTTTCTTTTCATCTTTTCTCCCTCTTCTGTCTTTTAATAGTTTTCTTCACTATTTTTTCTTTCTTTGTCTTTTTTTTTTTACTTTCATTTTCATTTTCTTTCTTTTCTTTTCATCCTTTCTCTCTCTTCTGTCTTTTAGTACTGTCTTCACTTTTTCTTATTTTTTCTTTCCTTGTCTGTCTTTTATTATTAGTTTCTTTGTTTTTTTTTCTCTTCATTCCCTTCTTGTCTTTTTCCTTTTCCCCTTTTCTCTCTTCCATTGCTTTCATTTCCCTCTTCTTTGATTTATTTTCTGTTGATTTTCCTTCATTTATTCTTCCTTGTTCCTCCTTTCTGTTTGTCTTCCCCTTTTTCTCTTCCCTTCATCTTCTCTTGGCCTTCACTTCTTATTTCTTCTTATTCACACTCTCGTTCCTCTTCTCTCTCTCTCTCTCTCTCTCTCTCTCTCTCTCTCTCTCTCTCTCTCTCTCTCTCTCTCTCTCTCTCTCTCTCTCTCTCTCTCTCTCTCTTTAGTCTATCAATTTTCTCCTTGGCATCACCTCACCTATACTCTCTCTCTCATTAATCAGTCAAATTGCATCCTTATTTAACCTGGATTCACGCTAGTCTGTCTCTCTTCAGTCAGTCAGTTAACTTCAACCTACCATGACCATCATTTCACCCTTTCTCTCATCTCCTTAATTAGTCAGTCTCTCTCTCTAACCTGACTTCATCTTAGTGTAGTTTTTTTTTTTAAGTAATCAATTGTTTTTAACGCTATTCTATCTTTACGTTCATCCCTTCGTTAATAAATCACTCCCATGTCTTTTAGGAAACTGGCAACGTAGTGGGCCTTTTTTTTTTTTTTTATATATTTTGTTGCCTTGGCCAGCTGTCCTTCCTGCATTAAAAAGTAGAAAAAAAACTCATCCTTTAGTCTAACATGACTTTACCTCTCTCAGTTTCACCCTAGCCTAACCGAGCATTAATATAACCTCAGCTCAACTATTCAACCAATCAACTTCACCCCCTAATTAAACCACTAACTTAATCTAACATGACTTCACTCACCCTAGTCAGGCTCTAAGCTTCACCCTAACACAATCTAACCTCACCCCCTAGTCAGGCCCTAAGCTTCACCCTAACACGACCTAACCTCATCCCTAGTCAGGCCCTAAGCTTCACCCTAACACGACCTAACCTCATCCCCTAGTCAGGCCCTAAGCTTCACCCTAACCTCACCACACAGCCAGATTCTCAGCTTCACCCTAACCAGACTTCCCTACCCAACGTCACACTACATTCAGCCTCTCAGTTTTACCTTAACCTAACCTCACACTAGTCATCCTCCTCCCCGTAGCTCACCTTTGCAGTACACCTCCTTGTCGGGGCCGTCACAGTGGACCACGGAGTCTAGGGGCTTGCGGCAGCTCTTACAGTTGAAGCAGGTGCGATGGTAGATCTGGAAGGAGGAGGTGTGTGATGGGAGGGTGGCTACGTGTGATTAGCTTAGGTTAGGTTATGTTAGGCAGTATATTCTGACTTCTCTTCCACATTTCCACTACTTTCAAAGGATCTAGTTGAAGTTACAAGGGTTTTCAATGATTTTCAATGATTTTAGCGATAGATTAACCATTTTTTGTACCATGGCATGTTTTAATCTGCTTACTGTTTGGTAATTTTATACAGCTTTAGAAACATATGTTGGGATTGAAATAGTGAAGAATCTGGCTATTAATCTCTTGACCTCCATAGACTCTTCCTAGTGTAGATAAAATCGCCAAATCATGCCCAAACTCAAGGTAGAAATGCTTCCCAGTACTGAAGGAATTAACATGATTTCTGCGCATTTTGAAACACTTCCACACTTTCAAAGCCTCTATTTGAAGCAGTACAGAATTATAGAATTGTTTTTTTATGGTTCCAGTTTTTAGATGAACAAGATTTCTGCATTATTAATGAGAAAAGCACTCTTATCCTTCGTCCATATTCTGAAACAACTTGCAAAGGGTAGAGTTGAAGCTCCACGTATTTTCAAGGGTGTTTTTGCGGTTCCAGTGACTGATTTACAAGATTTCTATATTACTGAAAGGAGAAACACTCATGATAACAAGGCCTGTCTCCTCTCTGTCTCTTCCCTTTCCTGTTTTCTGTCTATCTTTCTTCTTGTCCTTTTCCTGTCTCTATCTTCTCTCGTTTCTCTTCCTTTGGCCTCTCTCTCTCTCTCTCTCTCTCTCTCTCTCTCTCTCTCTCTCTCTCTCTCTCTCTCTCTCTCTCTCTCTCTCTCTCTCTCTCTCTCTCTCTCTCTCTCTCCTCCTCCTCCTCCCGTCCCGATCTTTTTTTTTTTCCTTCATTCTTTTGCTTCCCTTTCTTTCCGTCTCCTCTTTCTCCTCTTTCTTCTCACTCTTATTTCTCTTCGCTATTTCCCTCCCATCCTCATCTTCCCTTCCCGTCCCTTCCTCCCGCCAAACACTTCCTGTCGTCAGTATACTTCATAATCATTCACTCTCCCCTCACTCTCCCCTCACCGCTCACTGCCAACTCTCTCTCTCTCTCTCTCTCTCTCTCTCTCTCTCTCTCTCTCTCTCTCTCTCTCTCTCTCTCTCTCTCTCTCTGTGAACACTATTTTTCTACTTTTCTTCCTTACTTTTTTACTTATATTCTTCCTTGCTCCCTTCCTTACTTCTCTCCTCTCTTCCTCCCTTCTCCCCTCCTCTCTTCCTCCCTTCTCCCCCTCCATATATTTAGAATTTTCTTAGATTTGTTACTCTAAAACGGATTCTCAGCCTTTTTTCCCGCGTTAAGAACCACTTGAGTTATAAAACCAATAATTTGACATCGAACAGAATGCTGATTTAGTGATTGATACTAACTCAATATGCGATGGTACAGCAAGGAATATTATGAGATCAGCCATCTAAGTACCCATGGAAATCTTCTTGTGAACCCCTAAGGTATTCGTGAACTCCAGATTTAGAACCCCTTGCCCTAAAACAAAACTCACACAGCGTCCTCACAAAACCATATAAAGTCACTGAGAACTCATGGAATTTCTTTTAGAACTTGATTGAAAACTCTTGAAGCTTTTGTAGTTCCTTTAAATCGCCTTGAAACCTGGAATCTACGTAGAACCTCTTACTCTTAATCAGACTCCACGAAAATCTTCTCTCCATCCCTTGAAATTTATTTGATTAAAGCCTGTTCTTGAAAACCATCGAAAATTACTTGAAACTCCTTGAAAATGTTTTGAAACCACCTTGAAAATATTTGGAACCCTTTAAAAACCTTTTGAAACTCCTTGAAAATCTTTGAAACGTATTGAAACTTTGGAAAATCCTTTGAAATCAATCCTTCAAAACCCGCTGAAAGTCTTTGGAACTCATTGGAAACCTTTGAAACTCATTGAAAACTCCTTGAAAATGTTAGAAACCCCCTTGAAAATCTTTTAAACTCCTTGAAAATCTTTGAAACACTCGAAAGTGCCACTGAAACTCTTTGAGACCTCTTGAAAACCCTTTAAAAACCATGAAAACTCTGACACCCCTTAAAATTCCCTTATAACCTTCTAAAACCCTTGAAAACCTATTGAAACTCTTTGAAACACTATGAAACCTCTCGAAACCCATTAAAAAAATTATAAAACCTTCTTCAGCGCCTTCTGCAGCACATACCTTGCCCTTAGCCAGCATCTCCTCAGCGGCGAACACCTTCCCCCCGCAGCGAGGACAGCCTTCCCCGGCTTTGGCTTGTGGGGCCTTGTATGGCTTAACATAGTCGTCCCGCCCGTATCTGGAGACAAGCCCAGAGGTGGTGGTGACCGTGGTGGTGAGGAAGGTGGTGGTGGTGGTGGTGGTGGTGGTTTCTTGGTGAGGCATAGCGAAAGTCTCTCTCTCTCTCTCTCTCTCTCTCTCTCTCTCTCTCTCTCTCTCTCTCTCTCTCTCTCTCTCTCTCTCTCTGTGCCTCAAGTTATGTTTCCATCTTCTTGAACTTCTTAATTTTGTTTCTTTTTATTTATATTTCCTTTTTCTCCCTTTTCTTATGTTTTCCCTTGCTCTTTTTCATCTTTCAGAGACATTGTTGGAAGTCTAGCCTTTTTATTATTTTTTTTTCTCTCTCTCTCTTTTTTTCTCTCTCTCTCTCTCAAAGTCTTATTAGGATTTTCTATTTCATGTGTCATTGGTGTGTGGTTGTGGTGAGTGTGCGCGTGTGTGATGACGTGTCCTAGTGGTGTGTGTCGGTGGTGGTGGTGTGGTGATGTGTGGTGCATAGATGGTAGATGTACGGTGGTGTGTGGTGATGTGTGATGTTGTATGTGTGTGAGTGTAGTGATGTGGTGATGTGAGGTGTTGCGGTGTCAGAGTATGTGGCGGTGTGTGAGGATGTGGGAAAGTGTGATGACGTTATATGTGGTTATGGTGTGTGGTGAGCAGTGAGTGGTGATGTAGTAGTAGTATGTAGTAATGTACTGTGGTGTGTGATGATGCGAAGGTGGTGATGACGATAAGTATGTAAAGTAAGATGTGTTAAAAGCTTGTTAAATGTATTGTGTAGTGTCTGTCTGTCTGTCTATCTCTATGTCTGTCTGTCTGTCTGTCTGTCTGTCTGAGCCATATATGGAGATCTAAGCACCATCACTCATCACATTATCATTTCTTGTCTCTATTTTCTTTTTTATTTCACTTGTACTTATATTTTCCTCTTTATTCATGACCTCTTTTTTAGGACAACCAGCTGACATTCACTCGTGTGTGTGTGTGTGTGTGTGTGTGTGTGTGTGTGTGTGTGTGTGTGTATGGGATCATGAGGTGTAGATTTGCTTAAGATGTGGCTGTGTACAGGTGTGGCTGTGTACAGGTGTGGCAGTGTGAAGGTGTGGTAGTGTGCAGGTGTGGCTAACGTGTGGCAGTGTACAGGTGTGGCTAAGGTGTGGCAGTGTACAGGTGTGACTAAGATGTGGCAGTTTACAGGTGTGGCAGTGTACAGGTGTGGCTAAGGTGTGGCAGTGTACAGGTGTGGCTAAGGTGTGGTATTGTACAGGTGTGGCTAAGGTGTGGCAGTGTACAGGTGTGGCTAAGGTGTAGCAGTGTACAGGTGTGGCTAAGGTGTGGTATTGTACAGGTGTGGCTAAGGTGTGGCAGTGTACAGGTGTGGCTAAGGTGTGGTATTGTACAGGTGTGGCTAAGGTGTAGCAGTGTACAGGTGTGGCTAAGGTGTGGTATTGTACAGGTGTGGCTAAGGTGTGGCAGTGTACAGGTGTGGCTAAGATGTGGTATTGTACAGGTGTGGCTAAGGTGTGGTATTATACAGGTGTGGCTAAGGTGTGGCAGTGTACAGGTGTGGCTAAGGTGTGGTATTGTACAGGTGTGGCTAAGGTGTAGCAGTGTACAGGTGTGGCTAAGGTGTGGTATTGTACAGGTGTGGCTAAGGTGTGGTATTATACAGGTGTGGCTAAGGTGTGGCAGTGTACAGGTGTGGCTAAGATGTGGCAGTGTGCAGGTGTGGCTAAGGTGTGGCAGTGTACAGGTGTGGCTAAGGTGTGGCAGTGTACAGGTGTGGCTAAGGTGTGGCAGTGTACAGGTGTGACTAGGATGTGGCAGTGTACAGGTGTGACTAAGATGTGGCCGTGTACAGGTGTGGCTAAGATGTGGCAGTGTACAGGTGTGGCTAAGGTGTGTTAGTGTACAGATGTGGCAGTGTGCAGGTGTGGCTAAGGTGTAACAGTGTACAGGTGTGGCTAAGGTGTAACAGTGTACAGGTGTGGCTAAGGTGTGGTAGTGTACAGGTGTGGCTAAGATGTGGCAGTGTACAGGTGTGGCTAAGGTGTAACAGTGTACAGGTGTGGCTAAGGTGTAACAGTGTACAGGTGTGGCTGTTTGCAGATGTGGGTGGTGAGCCTGAGTGGGAGTCGCTGGCGTCACCTTTGCTCTCTGAACTCTGAGGTGTTGCGTCTTGAAGGTGGAAACATAACAGGTAGGCGCGAGGAGCTACTCTATCAGTGAGGGACTGAATGTGGTGGGGGTGATAACAACAACAACGACAACAACAACATGATGGGCCTGGCCTGTAATAGAGTCCTTGCAACAATTATGGTCTCATTCCTTGAATCAAAATATTGTTAATGGCTTTAAGTTCTCTTTTTTATATATAAAGTTTGAACTATTTACATCTTTAAAGTTCAATCAGAGGTTAGAGGGCGTTCTCCTGTTTAGAGGGTGAGTGGCGGCGGCTGCCTCACCGCCTGAAGCTGTTACCTTTCCACCTTCGTCTGGGACTACTGACACAACACCTCTGCTTCCCAGTCAGACTAGAGAGCTAAGCGGCGCCGGTGTGGCTTTAGGTCATGCACAGGAGGAGGTTTACTGTGTTTGTGTGTGTGTGGCGCGGTGGGGGCGAGGGGAGGGGGGCACCTCCCCCGCCACACTCAGACCATTCAGTCAGTGGTGGAAGGAAAAACCCAAAAATGAATTTCATTGTGGCGTATATTTCCTATAAAAATATTCCAGAATTACATTAGGAACGTTGACAGCGCGTATAAAAATAGTTAGCACTATAAGCAAAAAAAAATAAAGCTTTAGCATTGCAAAAAAAAAAGAATAAAAAAATATAATAAGCGTAGTGGGTGACTTGAACCCAATGTGAGCGGCACGTGAAGGGCGGCGCCCCGTGTGGCCGACGGGTGCTCAGGGAGGGGTTAGGCTCCCCTTGAGATCAGCGAGACTCGGTCGCCACCCACCAGGTTAGTGAGCGTAGCGAGAAGCACTGAATCGTGTTCGTTCCTCCTGAGGCAGGCGGTGCGGCGCCCCTGTGTTAGGCTCGCGGGGTGACGCAGCCACAGCAGCGTCCCCCGCGGACCGAACGGAAAGGGCGCCGCTACCGCTCCTGCAGGAGTCGTTTCGGAAATAAGCGTCAACAGCAGTAAAGAGGCGAGTTCGAAGCCATTAGCAGCTAGGTAGCGAGCAGCGTGAGGCATGAGGCATGAGGCATGGTGCGCGAGGCGTCTGGACGAGAGCTGGAGGCGGAGAGCGTGTCTGCCAATAGCCTTTGATTTATTTGGGCTTCGAACTTTATGATCCTAATAGTGTGTTATTTTTTAATGGTGTTAATTTTATCCTGTGGTGCGCTGGAGTTGCCGTGGCGCTGGAGACAGTGAAGGACAGTGACAGACAGTGATGCCTGAGTGAGGCTCAGGAGAAAGAGAGATCAATGAATTTTGATGTGGGTCTCCATGGCGACGGCAGTCATCCGGCCACTACCTATGATCCTTGTGCTAATGGTTGAGCTCTACGCTTTGAGTTTCATGACTGGATATTGAGGCGTAGGAGAGCGATTACTCCTTTCTGTGGGGAGGAAGGGGGAACACTCGTCAGTGGCCTGAAGCTTCCTGGAGCTGCAGTATTATATCAGAAAGGGAAACTTCCCAACTGGTTATTGTAGGTTAGGCAGGAACGAAAGTTGACTTGGCCGAAGTGTGGGTGGGAGGAGCGGCCGCCGCCACCACCACCACCGCCGCGGCCCTGGCGAGGGAACCTCACCTACCCAAACCCCTCACAGGTAACCAATTGAGAAGTTTCGCTTTGTAGTTATTGACACACCTACATGGCTATTGATTACAGGTGAGAAAGGCCCTCTATCCTCTGATTAAGAGGGAATGAATTAAATAAAACGGAACCGATAATAAAATGATGATAATAATAAAATAGTAATAGTAATAATAATAGTAATAGTAATGATAAAAGATGATGATGGTCATAATTAAAGAGAATGAGTAGATAATAAAGGAAGGAGACATGATAGCGAACATAAAAATACGTAAAGTGTTTTCAGGTTAGGCTCGTTGTGATGACGCCGCCATGATGCAATACATCGTGACGCCCAGAGTGTGTCCGCAGCGGCCCAAGGGAGTGTGTGTGTGTGTGTGTGTGTGTGTGTGTGTGTGTGTGTGTGTGTGTGTGTGTGTGTGTGTGTGTGTGTGTGTGTGTGTGTGTGTGTGTGTGTGTGTGTGTGTTCGCTCGCGAACGTGTGTGCCTGCGCGATAATGTGAGTGGCACCATGAGAGCCATGGTGAGGTTTGATGTGGTGGAATCAGCACCCTTGCGGCCTGTCCGGGACACACTCTAACACCACACTGCATGACGGTATGGGATATCAGGGAGGGCAGGAGGGAAGCTGAGAGGGGCTCACGTCACCCCTCCCCTCCAACCACTACACGCAGCGGCACGGCCTGTTGGGTGACTTGGACGTGGCTGAGTGACAGGGGAAGAAGGGGAGGGTGTGTGATGGCTGGTGGCCAGCTAGTGACCCCCAGGCAGCCGGCCCGGTGGCTCTAGTTTGTGCCACAAGGCAGGTGTCGGGCCACGCCGTGCCTTGCCTGGCGAGGGAGGGGCGGGAAAACTTACTGTTCGAATTGAGAGCCGGTGTCCATGCTGAGCCCGGCAGCGCCACCGCCGAAGCCGTAGCCCTTGGGGCCAAACTTGCGGCCGTGGCAGGTCTTGCAGTAGAGCACATTCTCGTGAAGGTTGCTATTGGTGGAGTCCAACATCTTATTGCACATGCCTGCAGGAGACAGGAGAGGCGACCATTGAGCCCCGGGCTATAGTGCTACAGGGGTGCTAGTGCTACAGGGGGTGCTGGAGGTACAGGGGTGCTGGAGGTGAGCGGTAGCTCCAGGGGTGTGGTAGGTATTACCAAGTAGTGGTTGAGAGTGCGCTAAGGTACTACAGTAATACAGACTGGTACTAGTATGCTAAGGTGATAGTTGGGAAGCGACAGGTTCAAGATATCTTTTTAGTTGTAATGAGATGTGGCAGTACTAGGGAACAGTTTGTAATAAGGAGCCTACAGTGTTTGGTTGACACTTGATATCTAACATTTGTACAAGTCCGAGCACCGCGGCAGTGTGTGCGAATACTTGTGAGAGATGCTATCGAAATGGCTATCGAAATAGGTCTTACATTACATATTGGGCATGAATATTATTTGATCCTAGAAACAGTTCAATACTAGGAAAGACTTGAGAATGCAGGTGTGAATGCGTGAATGCAGTTGTGTATGCAATGAAAGAGGAATAGTGTGAGATGCAAGTACTATGGCAGTGTACATGTGCACAGTGTAGTGGTAGGAGGGGCAGAACTAGGCGGATACTTACTGCACTTGTAGCATTCCTTGTGGAAGGAGATATCGCCCACCACTCGGGCCTCGGCGTGGTACACGGACTTGCCGCATTTTGGGCACTTGGGAGTGGGAGGAGCCTTGAATGGCATGGCTGTGGCGACTGTCCTGCGGAGGAGACACTACTCAGCACTCTGTATACACAAGCGCAGGCACACACACACACACACACACACACACACACACACACACACACACACACACACACACACACACACACACACACACACACACACACACACACACACACACACATCATCGATACCCGTAAACGTACTTTTATTCACATTTCCATGAACAGTGATTTAAAGAAAAATAATTGGTATATTGCAGTATAATTGAAAGCAAATGTAATTTCTGATGTGCTGCAATGGAAATGAGAATAACAATAAGAATACACTTAGAAATTCCAAAAGTTGCATTGCGGCCTTCCTGCGCCTGCAACACAGAGAGGAGCCCGGAGTGTGCGGATAAAACTTTGTTCTCCAAATGTTGAGGCGGGTTTAGGAACTCCGCTGCCTGCCTGGGTATGAGCGCTGCATGGCGCTGTGATGACTTGCTCACTCTTTAGTAACGCCGCCACCAGCACCTGCAGATTTGTCCACCACAGAACCGCTGTGCCTGCTATCGGTGCTGTGCGGCAGGAGACACAGAAGTGCTGTGCTCATACATGTATTGAGCGAGGTTCAACGCTGCCTGGCACAGTGTCCAGTGACTGGCAGGTGATGTGCTGCCCTCAGCCTCAGCACTTGGTGACCGTCCCAGCATCCCAGGGTCTGTGTGTGTGTGTGTGTGTGTGTGTGTGTGTGTGTGTGTGTGTGTGTATTTTGCAGGTATTGGGTGGTCGTGCAATTGGAAGCAATGGCTTCCTGGTGGCCGGCAGGGCAGGCCAGGGTGTGGCAGGCCAGGGAGGGGCGGGGGGGCGGGACGGAGCTGGGCGGACCACCGGATCAGGATCAATCAAGCAGACCACACGCGTCATTCTGCTTGTCTTCCCTGCTCACGGAACTGCTGCCAAAGTGCATTAGTTTACATTTGACTTCTTCGAGACTTGGCTGATATTTCGGTAAGCGGGCAGTGCTGGGGCGGGGCGGGGCGGGAAGAGCGGGACGGGGCGGGGCAAGATCTGGCCAATATCCAGATGACAGGTAATTTTGGCCGCGGGGCACCGTCCAATAATAGCCGGACTCGCCACCATTGCCAGAATTTCACCTGCCCAGGTCTGCCTGCCTCTCCTGCTTCTCATGCACCCCCACAGGCCCCGCCTCCCCGCCCAGCCAGGCCGTGGTGCTCTCCCACACTGGGAGAGGTGGGGCGTGGGGAGGCCTCGTGTTTGCTGCCATTACATGGCCTTTACCGAGAGAGAGAGAGAGAGAGAGAGAGAGAGAGAGAGAGAGAGAGAGAGAGAGAGAGAGAGAGAGAGAGAGAGAGAGAGAGAGAGAGAGAGAGAGAGAGAGAGAGAGAGAGAGAGAGAGAGAGAGAAAGGCAACGTGTAGCTTGTTTTCGGCACAAAGAAGCCAGAGGATAGGGCGACCAGCGGCTAAGTCTGTTCACCAGATCTTGCCTGTTCTTGACTTTGCTTCACCAGTTAGAGTCACGAGGCACCAACGGCACACACAACACTCTCGGCTCCCTCGAGACAACACAGCACCACCAGGTTCACCACTCTCCACACAACCTGCCTTTGTCGGCGTGAGCTGTACACTGGCTGCTTGTGAGGCTGTGCAGGAATCTTATAGGGCAGGGATACCCACGCCCATCTCACCCACACACCGGACACGCCCACTCGTCACCCGCTATATAAGCTTGCACCTTGGAACCCACGTGGAGGTAACGAGGTGATTAATGTCCGTAAGACTAAAAATTTGGCGAGAATGAGTCAAAATCTGAGTAAAGAAATGATATAATTTACTCTTGTTTGTTCGCAGTAAAGAACAAGGCCAGGAGTTATGAGTGAAAATAAGCAGGTGATGTAATATCTGGTTCACTACTACCTGCTGCTCACATTTGTATAAAAATAAGTGTGACAAATACAAACAATATAAATAACCAGGTAGTACATTTTTTAAGTCTTATCTGGTCAGTCTCCTTGAAGAAAGCCAGCCCGTATAGGGAATATAAGGGAAATAAAAAGTTGTCCTGATTTGCTCATGTGGCCAATTATGGAAAACAACGAGAGGAAATCAACGTGTGGCGTCATGAGGGTATAATCAAGTGAGCAATGGCAGAGAGCTGAGGTGCCGAGGTGAAGGCCGCTCTGAATTATGTGTGAGAGTTGGCTGAGAGAGCATCAGCCTCGTGTTCTTCCAAGGCAACTATCTCGTCCTTCATTCTCTCGCTGCATGAACTATAGAGTCGAGGCGGAGGTCATTCCCCTCATGTTTTGTTTTAGATTTCAGGGTCGTCTCTTTCCGCTTTCAGTCTGTCTGCTTTAATGGTATAACTGTACGAGGTTCACTTGACGTCAGAAACCACGTGGTGTCTACTGGTTTCAAGGCCAGTCCGTCAAGCGTCTCTCTTTTCCACTTGGACTCCTTCAAGCTTTGCGAGTTCAGAAAATATTTATTGTCGGAAAATTTTGAGTCAAGCTTTGATTTCTCTTTTGCTCTTGTCACTTTGGAACTTCTAAGAAACGCTGGGAGTCCGGGGCCCCCCCCCCCTTTCTCTCTCTCTCTCTCTCTCTCTCTCTCTCTCTCTCTCTCTCTCTCTCTCTCTCTCTCTCTCTCTCTCTCTCTCTCTCTCTCTCTCTCTCTCTCTCTCTCTCTGCCCCCGCCTCCCGCCTCCCGCACTCCTTGCCTGCCAGGTGACGCTTATCGCCTCATGGCAGCCTCGTGGCGCCGCCATCAAGGTGTGCGTGTGGCCTGGAGCGGCTGGAGTCGGGAGGGAGGCGTGAGGTTTGTCTGGCCTCCTCGGTGCTTCACTCACACAGACGCCTGAGTGAAGCACCAAGACTGCGTTACTTCACCACTATGTTCCATGCAATAAACCTTCACCATCACCATTTTGTACAGTGATCGGTTCTTCCCTATTGAGGCTTAGCACTTAAAGGTTATCTTTGCTTCGACTCGCAAGGTGCAAGCAACAGGCACCATTAATTCACGGACGGGGACATGATGTTGGTTATCTCTCGTGGATTTACTTGGTGGAGCACACACACACACACACACATACACACACACACACCCTATAGCTACTTACATCCAAAGTGCTTTAATAAGCTTTTAAAAGACGTACATGAATCCCCGTAAGCATGTGTGTGTGTGTGTGTGTGTGTGTGTGTGTGTGTGTGTGTGTGTGTATGCAGTGTTTGGGATTCCACGAGTGGATGGCAAGAGTGAATGTGGTCATGTAAACGTGCATGTATACACGTGAACTTGCATGTACGCGCATGAATACGCGGTGGGGTGTGGGCGTGCAAGGGGCGAGGGGCGAGGGGACAGCCGGTGCGGAACTTTTCCATCCTCGGGAAGACGCGCTGGGCGTTCACAGGGGCTGGTCATCACTGGTTACTCCTTAGGAGGTGACCACGGTGGCGCTTTGACAGGCGGCTCGAGTGAGTAGTGGGAGGGGGAGGGATGCGTGAGGGGCAAAGCCTGCACGGGACACATCCTGCAAGATGTGAGGGCGGCACCGCCTGGCCTCATCCCTGCGGACACTTCCTGTGTGCTGCGTGCGGTATCCGTGAGCACAGTCGCAAGTCCCAAGAACACAACACTGTAAGCACTAAGTCCACTCCACCCGTGGCCTGGACACTGGTGGCGGGCGTCCTACCTTCACACGGGCTACACGGGCCGGGAGCTGCTCTCTCCTCCTCGGATGGACACTGCCTCTCGACTCCTCGCCTTATTACGATTGAGGACCAAGTGAGCGCCGCTCCACATTTTCTTGGGTGACGCCGCCGCCCGCCGACGCTCGAAATACCACCGTGCACACGGCACCATGCCCTCGGCGATTGTGTCGTGTGCAAGCCACCTCGAGAACGGGGCGAGCAGTGGGCGACGACCCACGCCCCGCCCCCCGCAGGGCAGTGCCAGGCCTGCTCCCCCATCCCCCCGTAGGGCAGACCAGGCGTGCGCCGCCCCGCCCCGCACCGCCAACGCCTGCGATCGCCCACCGTAGCTAATATTATGGACGATGTCATGTGGGGGGCAGTGATGGGGCCTGAGTCTGGCGTGACCCGACCCTACCCGACTCTGCCCTGTCTGACCCGACCTGACCCTGCCTCTCACTACCCATCCCCGCATCACGTAATCCACCCCACTCCCCGACGCTCCCTCAGCCTCCCACACCCTGCTGGCCTGCCATTACCAGAGTCATCCCGGCCTGTGCCTGCCGCAGCCTATCATGTTACCCTCCAGTACACACACACACACACACACACACACACACACACACACACACACACACACACACACACACACACACACACACACACACACACACACACACAGTACAGGTGTTATCAGTGCAGGAGGGCGTGCCTTGGCCTCCCTCCCTATAGTACGTCACCAGGTTTCGTCATCAGCACATTACCTCTTGACCAGCTGGGAGTCGTCCCACTGCTACTGATGCTGATATTGTTATTGTTATTATTTGTGGGAAGGTGGGAAGAGATACGCGGGCTGTGGATTAGTACTTTATTCCGTGACTAGTTTCTCTTCAAAGGAATTATATCCTCTGAGGAAGCTGTGAGCGAAACTTGTCAGGAAGTAAAGTATTCGCCCACAGCCCGCGTATCCCTTCCCACCTTCTTGCAAACTGTCAAAATGTTCTTACATTATTTTTGTTCTTGTTATTATTATGATTATTATTATTATTATTATTATTATTATTATTATTATTATTATTATTATTATTATTATTATTATTATTATTATTATTATTATTATTATTATTATTATTCCTCTTCCTCCTCCTCCTCCTCCTCCTCCTCCTCCTCCTCCTCCTCCTCCTCCTCCTCCTCCTCCTCCTCCTCCTACTACTACTACTACTACTACTACTACTACCACTACTATTATTATTACTACTACTACTACTACTACTACTACTACTACTACTACTACTACTACTACTACTACTACTACTACTACTATCATCACCATCACCAGCATCATTATACTTACTTCTGCTATGATTGTAAAGCTATTATAATAATCATTGATGTTATTGTTGTTGATACTACTACTACTACTACTACTACTACTACTACTACTACTACTACTACTACTACTACTACTACTACTACTACTACTACTACCACCACCACCACCACCCACACGTATTCACCCAAGACAGGTCCACACACACCAGCCCATAACTCCTCTCAGATCTCAGCATATTAGGTAACGCAAATTTTCTGCCCCTGCTATTCACTTGATCAGTTCCCGGCGGTAATATTGCGGCCACTTCTCCTCCTACAGTTATTTTTAATCCCTTGGCGAGAACCCTCAGTGGAAATATATGTAAAAAAAAAGTCTCTACTCTTCGTATATGCCTCTAATTAATCCCAAGAAAGGCTATGAGTGTTCTGGCTTGCTGGCTGGCTGGGTGGGTGGCTGGGTGGCTGGGTAGTTGGTAGAAGTAGGTGACGTAGGTGGGTAGATATAAAATAGGTGAGTGGGCGGTTAGATGGGTAGGTATGCAGATAAGTAGGTTTGTTGGGCATGTGTGTAGATATGTAGAAATAGTTTAGCAGATAGATAGATAGATAGATTGATTGATGGATAGATAGATAGATAGATAGATAGATAGATAGATAGGGTGAATAATAGATAGACAGATAAGTAGATTGATTGACTGAAAAGTATTTAGATAAATCCACAAACAAACGAACTAACAAAGGAATAGATAAATAAATCCCAAAAAACAAAAAAAAATATAACAAGATCGACTGACTGATAAGCAAAAAGAAAAATATATAAGTAGATAGATGGACAGATAAATAGATAGATAGATAAATAGATAGATAGATCAACACATAGTCAAATAAACAAATAGGTAAAAAGGTAAAGACATGGATAATAAACTCATGGATATTTTATTTGTCTACTAAAACAATTACATTTAGGAACCACGGTCGTCTGCATTACATCACGAACGAGTCAAAATAACAGGTAATTTTTCCACTCCACGTCCTTCCTTAGTCTCAGCCTGCCTCATTACGTCTGTTCAAAACGTGACTATTAGAAAGGAAGAGAAGGAAGAGGAGAGGTAGGAGGAGAAGGAGGATGAGGAGTAGGAGCAGTAAGAGGAGGAAGAATAGGAGTAGAAGGAAGACGAAGACGACGAATAATAATGATAATAATAGTAATAACAGTAATGATAATAATGATAAGGATAATAATGATAATAATGAGAAGAAGAAAGAAAGAAAGAGAAACTAAGAAAAATAACAAAAGAAAATGCAAAATAGAACAAGAGAAAAAAAAGAAAAAGAATGAATAGAGAAACAGTAACAACAACAACAACAACAATTAGATAGAAAGAAAGACTAAAATGACCAGCGTGATATTACTTCAGCACACTAAATGAAAGAATAAATAAATACAAAGAAGAAAAAAGGGGAAAAAAAAAGAAAGGAGGAGTAGGCTGTCATTTCAATACACACACAACTCATTACACCTGTGGTCTTTACCTGTTACGCTTCAGGTGAGGTACATTTAGAGGCAAAATTAGACGGCGCTCCATTACAATGTGTCACGGATGAAGAGTGTCACGAGGCAGGCAACACGTGGGAGGAGGAGGAGGAGAAGAAGACAAAGGAGACAGAGGAGGAGGAGGAGGAGTGTGTGGAGCAGTAAAGAGTTCAATAGAATCACCGTAAATCAAAGGTGAGTCACAAGTAAGGATGAGCGGCAGGTGCACGGCCCACCTGAGCGGAGTGAGGCGGTGAATGCTGCTGTCACGCCGCATCGTTCCTGGCTCATGTTCTGAAGCGCTTTGGTCCCCCACAACGACTGCTTTCAAAGGCCACGGCAACGATTACTCGAATTCTCATGATATTTCTCCCCCTTGACGATGCAAACTCTTTACTAAACTACCACCAGCAGCATGAAAACACCCGTAAAATTGAAGTAACTTCCACTCCAGCCTGTGAAAAGTGGAGATATGAGGCCCAAACATGTAAGAGGTGACCAAGGAGCGCGCGTGTGCCTCCCTCGCTTATGAACCCTGATGAATGTATTAGGAGTGAAGATTCTTGAGCTGTGTATCACGGGAATCGAAACCACTAACATTATGACTGCCAGCACGCCCCTCTGATCCTGCTGCAGACCTGACGTAACCCGCACAGTATGATTAATAAATGAAACGGGTGTGTGATATTCCCTTAAGAGAGATTATTAAGGCTTTTAAATGTACATTCGTTACAGAGGCGTCAAGTAAGAGGGAATCTGATGGAGTTATTTGAGTGGTATAGGAGATGCAGTGAGGGCGGTGCAGTCAAGATTCTTAGTGCTAATGCAAGATAAGACAAGAAGTAACAAACTGAAGCTTGAAAGTAGATTAGAAAAATACAC
Organism: Portunus trituberculatus; assembly: GCF_017591435.1. Lineage (NCBI taxonomy): Eukaryota > Metazoa > Arthropoda > Malacostraca > Decapoda > Portunidae > Portunus > Portunus trituberculatus. The sequence continues at coordinate 1,032,953 of NC_059266.1, forward strand.
ATGAATTGGTTCTCAAAAGGGATAATGGGTGGTTAGAATAGACTTAGGTTGTTTTTTAATAGATGAAACAAGAACTAATAGATTCA
>NC_059266.1:1038038-1043038 GCF_017591435.1 Portunus trituberculatus
GAGAGAGAAGTCAATTATATGAATACGTATGTAAAAATATATTCTCTTGATTAGAAGGAATAGCAAAAAATGGAAGAAAGATTGTAAAAATAAAAAAGAGGAAAATAATAATTGAATTTAATACATACGTGAATAAAGACGAGCGAGTGAGAAATTTTAATGAGTAAGTGAATGGAAATAACTTGTAAATGAGTAAAAATTAACCTTTATGACCCATTATTATCATACCCACCTTAATCACTAAACACGGGTGAATATAAAGCCATGTTAGAGTGGAACAGGTAAACAAGAAGAAAATAAGTAAATTGATGGAGTGAAAAAGGCCTTAAATTAATCCACCACTGAAACTAAAGCAATGATTCTTTGATATGTGATTAGGTGAGTAAAATAGTGAATAATAAATGAGATGTTTTCGAATGGGACTGATTGATAGACTTATAAGATTTAAACAGGATGCTCATTTTGATAGATATCCCTCACGTGGATGAGTTAAGATTATGCATGAATATATGAGTGAGTGAGTGAAGCAAGAGTTGATGAATAAGATAATAAAAATAAAATGGTGAGTAAAATAATGAATGAAAGATAAAAATAACCACAAATGATATCTTGATTCAAGTAAAAATATCCTACAGTAAGAGTGAGTAAGTGAATAAATGAACCGAATAAGCAGATGAGTCAAATGGTAAAGATAAAAAAAAAACAAATGAGTAAGTAAGAGGAGTAAAATGCAAAAAAAAAAAAAAAAACGATATTTTAAAACAAACGAAAACAACGTACAGGAAGAGTGAATAAGAGAATGACTATAGTGAATAAGGAGATGAGTAAAACAATGAAAATGAAAATAAATGAGTAAGTGATGAGTAAAACAGAAAAACACAAATAATATCACAAAACAAATGAAAGCAACAATAAGAATGAATAAGTGAATATAAAGCGAATGAGCAGATGAGTAAAACAATGAAAATGAAAATAAATGAGTAAATAATGATTAAAAACAAGAATATCTTAAAAAAATATATATTGTACCGTAAGAATGAATAAGTGAATAAATGAAGCGAATGAACAGATGATCAAATAATACAGAAGAAAATGAGTCAATCTACCTACAGGAGTAAAAATTAAATAATGGCAACGTGGGTGAAAATAATGGAGGCCGTGCACGTGGCGGGAAAGTGAGGGTGAAAATGTAGCGTTGCCTTGACGGGGGCTGGGTGGGAGGGACGGGACGGGACGGGACGGGACGGGACTGAGCAGGAGACGACGAGAGGGGATGGACAGGGGGGAGAAAGGAGACTGCTGCAGGTGAAGGCCTTTGAAGTTTGTGTGTGTTTGTGGGTGTGTTTATCATTAGCGCCATCTAGATAAGGCCTGAAGACTGCCGGGGTTAAAATAGTGAGTCTCGCCGTCTATAGATATACTAGAAGGTAAAACAACAACAATAACAATGAAAACAATAAGACTGCTTACTTTTCCTGCTACTATTACTATTGTTGGTGATGTTGATGCTACTGTTTTGCTACTGCTATTACTACTATTACTATTACTACTGCTTCTACTGCTACTGTTGCCTTTGTTGTTGTTCTTGTTGTGTTGTTGTTATTGTTGTATTTGTTGTTGTTCTTATACCACAACCACCACTACCATCACTACTACTACTACTACTACTACTACTACTACTACTACTACTACTACTACTACTACTACTACTACTACTACTACTACTGTACATTTTCATCACTTCAATAGTCCCCTCACGGTCCATTCCTCACACGCACTCTACCACACACCATTAATACTTATCCACCTTTATCCCACCACCACCACCACCACCACCACCACCACAGTTTTAACCAGTAACCACCTGTGGATTTTTTTCTTCCTATGTGGCACAACACTTAGTGCTCTCCTTTTCTCCCCTTGAGTCTCCTTCTCTTCCTCTTCCTCCTTCTCCTCCTCCTCCTCCTCCTCCTCCTCCTCCTCCTCCTCCTCCTCCTCCTCCTCCTCCTCCTCCTCCTCCTCTCTTCTCTCCCTTCTTCCTCTATGTCTCCTATTAATGTGGCTAAAAGTATATCGAGAGTAACAGCTTTTCTTTATTCTGGTTGTGTTAGTCATTCTCTCTTTCTTTCTGTCTGTTTGTCTGTCTGTCTCCTAGTGTGTGTGTGTGTGTGTGTGTGTGTGTGTGTGTGTGTGTGTGTGTGTGTGTGTTCGCTTATTTGTTGTCAAAGTGTCTCTGTTGATTTTTTGTCTTTTTTCTGTCTTTGTTTGGCCTTTCTTTTTGTCTGTCTGTCTGTCTCTCTCTCTCTCTCTCTCTCTCTCTCTCTCTCTCTGTGCAGGAAGAAAATAGAGGAAGAAAATAACTAAATATGGAGAGATAGAGGGAGAATAAAGACAGGAAATGGGAGAAGTATGCTTAATAATCTAACATCATACTCAGCTGTGTTTGAGAGAAGGAGGGCAAGGCAAGGGAAGGTGAGGGGAGTTGAAGAGAGTTGAAGCATTGGAATGGAGATATGAGGGAATAGAGAGGCTTACCAGTTAATCTGATTCTTTATTCTTGCCATATTACATAACCAAATATTCTTGTGTATGTTAAGTGATCAAGGAAGGGAAAATGTAAATGTTGGGTAGTGAAGGTGGTAGAAAAACCCGACTGTCCATATAGCTGTATTGAAGAGTGTCGTATGTAGAGATCAGCTGACCACGTGTTTATGTTCATCAGCTGTTCGTGTGTAAACAAAAGGAGGAGGATCGTGAGTGAGGATGGGCGAGTATCAAGTGTCGATCAGCTGACCACGTGCTTGTGTTGATCAGCTGGTGGTGATGTAAACAAAAGTCAGCTGATTGTCACGTGTGGTTGTATTGATGATGATGATGATGATGATGTTAATGTTCTTAATGGCGTTCTTATGATTTTTCTTCTATGTTCTTTTGTTCTTCTCTTTGATTGTCTATTTATCAGCTTCTCTGTCTGTCTGTTCTGTCTGTCTGTCTGTTTGCCTGTCTGTCTGTCTGTCTGTGTCTCTGTCTCTCTCTCTCTCTCTCTCTCTCTCTCTCTCTCTCTCTCTCTCTCTCTCTCTCTCTCTCTCTCTCTCTCTCTCTCTCTCTCTCTCTCTCTCTCTCTCTCTCTCTCTCTCTCTCTCTCTCTCAGCCTCACGTGATATCTCTGCACCTTTTCTTTCCTCCTCCTCCCCGCTATATATTCTGCCCTATCTCTTAACTATTGCATTTCATCGTAGTATTATTAGCCCTTCCTCTGCTCCCGCCTGGCACTCTTAATAATGCTCTCTCAGTGTGCTCCAATGATTATATCCCATTCTCTACCTGGATTTAGATGACCTTTGCATTATAGTATCCGTTCTTTGCATATTGGTGGCCGTGGCTGGCTGGGAGGTAGTGGTAGTAGTAGTAGTAGTAGTAGTGGTGGTGGTGGTGGTAGTAGACGAAAGAGACATAGGTGAATGAGAGGAGGAAAGAGAACAGAAAGACATGACGTGGGTTAAGAATATGGAAAGGAAGAGAATAGGAGGGGAAAATAAAAGGGAGGAAGGAGAGTAGGAAGGAATAAGAGGAGACTGAATGGATTAGTAGAAGAAGAAATGGATGAAGAAAGAATAAAGATAGAAATAGGAGTAAATGGGAAAAAATATTAGAATGATAAGAAAGCAAAAAATACACAAGAAAAATAGAGAAGGGAGAGGAAAAGAGAAAGAAAAGAGAAAGGCACTAAGAATTTAGAGGAAAGGAGAATGAAGAGGAAAGAGATGATAATAGCAATAATGGAATAACAAATGAAACAAGAACAGCAACAGCAGCAACATCAACAACAACAAAAATGAAAAAAAAACAAGAACCATAAGAGACACAGTGAGGAATAAAACTGTCGGAGGAGAGAAACCAAGGAGACAGGTACGCGATGAAAAAACGCGGCACAAGATACAAGGGGCGAGGTGCGAGGTGCGAGGTGCGAGATGCGATAGGGAGCAGGAAGGCGTAGGTAAGAGAAATCAGACCAGATAAAGCCATGCGGAGAGAGAGACCCATATTAGCCTGTGAGGGAAGCGAACATGCAGTGGGAAGGCGATTGATTTCTCCGGGTGATAATAGCTGTAGATGTGTACTACTTCCTGGGGCACCTGCCAGGACCACCACCAGCAGCAGGGGGCGCAGCAGCAGCAGCAGGAGGAGGTGGAGGAGGAGAAGGAGCAGGAGGAGAAAGCGATAATAGACAAAGAACGACAAAACAGCAACAAATCTCATTGACACGTTATATAATTCACGGAAAAATAGTAAGTGTTGCTGGTTTCGTGAGGCGAGGAGGCCAGGTGGTATGGTGCGAGTGGGAACAGTGTGTGTGTGTGTGTGTGTGTGTGTGTGTGTGTGTGTGTGTGTGTGTGTGTGTGGCACCCTCAGAGCCTTCTCACCTTCACCTGCTTCTAGTACCTTGTGTCTTTATATACACGAGCAGTCTTCATTATTTCTTCATCTATATACATGCAGTACCTTCATTATGAAACCATAAGAGGAGGCGCAGGAAGCCAGCAGTCCTACACATGACGCTCCCTGTGACTCAATTACATCATGCTTCACAAACTGCCGTCGTCTTATCCCTACTATTCTCTCATGGTGTTTGTAAGAATACCAATATGTTTAACCTTAATAATTATTTAGATACTGTTTCCCTCTTCTCCATACACACTCTTTATAAACACACCATAGGCACGTTTTCATTGATAGATAAATGGATAATAGCATACAAAACAAATATATATTCTTTTCTCATTCCACAGAAAAATAATTTAGGTAGAATATTGTTTGGCGCGACGGGGAAACAATTTGGCAGGAAGCATTATGCGGCGTGAGTAGCGGCGTAGCGGAAATTCCTTCATGTGTCTTGTTGGGTTTGAATTCTTGGCCCATAATTCTAAAGGTGTCCGTGCCTTATCGCGACTGTGAACATGTTGGAGAGAAATTATTGGTGTTTTCAAGGCTGCTTTCAT
>NC_059266.1:1048038-1058038 GCF_017591435.1 Portunus trituberculatus
TCTCATCACGACTATTTTCTAAGGCCACAGAGACAAATAAGCAGATTCTCAACGCTGTTTCTCCTATTGATAATGTAAATATCTCAATAATTCATCTAAAGGCTAATACAGAAACGGCTTGCCACATCACCACTATTTTCCAAGGCCACAAAGACAAATAAGCAGATTTTCAAGACTTTCTCCTATTGACAATGTACTAACCTCAATAATTTATCTCAGGGCTAATCTAGAATCACCCTGCTATTTTCCAAGACCACAGAGACAAACAAGGAGATTTTCAAGACTTTCTCATTGATAATCTCTTCAATTTGTCACTAGAATCCGTAAAAGAACCCTTCAAAAAACCTGTTTGACTTTACGTAGAAGCCTTGGAAAGTAATAAAGATGAGGCGCATTAGTGTTTCAGAATATGAGGGTGTTCGTGGAATGTGGGCCGGGAGGAGGTATGTCTGTGGGTGGTGCTGCGAGGACAAGAGCACCAGGAGGAGGAGGAGGAGGAGGAGGAGGAGGAAAAGAGAATAATATCTGAGAGTATTAGAGATGATGTGAGTAAGGGAGGGAGTAAGGGAGGGAGGGAGGGAGGGCATCAGGCTCAAGTCGCCAATAATACCTCTTTTTCCTCCCACGCCCTTGCCTCTTTTAACGCGTGTGTCACCTTCTGCAGCACTCAGAGGACGCATCGTGTACAGTGTGTGTGTGTGTGTGTGTGTGTGTGTGTGTGTGTGTGTGTGTGTGGGCGAGGATAGGGACAGGTGGGCTGCTCTCTGTTCCCTGGCGTTTATGAGGCGGGGTGGGGCGGGATGGGATGGCGTGAGGTAGGGTGGGTGGGAGTGTTGGGTGAGGAGGCCTGGTGGTGCAGCGTGTATTTTAAAACCATGACGAAGGCGTGAGAAACGGCACTTGGTGATTTTCCCCTGCTACACACACACACACACACACACACACACACACACACACACACACACACACACACACACACACACACACAGACACACACACACACACACACACACACACACACACACACACACACACACACACACACACACACACACACACACACACACCCAGCAATAAGAGGTCACTCCCTCTCCACAACGAAGAAAAATATGTTCTCTCTTTGCTTGCACGCACAAAAAAGCCCCTCCCTCGTGTGTGCAGCGGGAGGGAGGGAAGGGGGAGGGAGAGTGCGTGCGCGTGTATGTGCGCTTCTATTTAAGGGTGGTGACTAGTGTGTGGGCGTAAGGGCGGCGGCGGCGGGGCGGCGGCAGCACCTGGCGGCGCGTGTCTGAGTCAGGGGGACGTGCCTTGCCGCTGATGCCGTGGCCCTTCAGCCCCTCAGCCTTACAGGTCAGCCGCGCCCTCCGTCAGCCCGCCACTCCCACAGCCACACGTCCCGACAGTCCTGCACTCTAATCCCCGTGTTCCAGTCCCCGTGTTCCAGCCCCTACGGTACTGCAGCCCCGTGTCACTAGCTCTTAGTCCCCGCAGCCTCAACAGTGCCACAGCTACACATACCAACAGCCCCCGTATTCCCACAACCCCCGTGTTTCAGGCCCTCACCAATCACCCTTATATTACTGCAGCCCCACGTCACCAGCTCCTCGTCTCAGCGGTCTCTACAGGGCCACAGCTGCACGTATGAACAGCCCTACACACTTACTCGTCCTTCATTTCGTCAGTTCCTCTCCTCAGCCCCGCAGCCGTCGCAACCTTCGTCAGTAGCACGGCTTCTCATCACGGCAGATCCACAGTCCAGGGCCACCACAGTCTGCAGGTCAGCGTGGTGTAGGAGCTGAAGAGTGGTGATGAGTGGTGACTTTTAAGAGTGGTGATGGCAGGGTTTAGTGTGACCTAGCAGTTGCCTGACGACTATCACCACCACCACCACCACCACCACCACCACCATTCTTATCTCCAGACACAAGGATCAAGATGTCTTTCCCAACCAAGAAGATTCTGAAGGAGGATTACGAATACTTTCCCTCTTTCATGCCCTGGGTTTCCTCTCACGTGTTCAGGGTGCTTGGGGCGTCCCTCCCTCGTCCACTCAATCTCAGAAGCACCTCTTGTTCTTTGTGTTTGTCTGTATCACCCTGCTCCTGTCCCCTGTCCTTCTTCCTACCCCTGCTCTCATTCCTCTTCCTACCCTTGCTCCTTCTGTATCACCCTGCCCCTGTCCCCTGCCCTTCTTCCTGCCCCTGCTCCTATCCCTCTTCCTACCCCTGCTTCTGTCCTTCTCCTTGCTGCTGTTCATATCCTTCTTCCTGCATCTGTTTTTGTCTTTCTTCCTTTTCTTTTTCCTGCTCCTGATTCTGTTCCTTCCTTTTTTTATTTTCTTTTTATGTACACCTGTTTTGCTGTTATGTCTCCAGAATTGTCTATCACCACCCGTCTCCCTCCCTCTGTTTCTGATCTATTTCCTTCTTTTTTTCAGGTTAGGTTTGGTTAGTTCAAGTTGGGGTTAGGTTAAGTCACGTTGTTTGGTTAGAATAGATAAGGTCAGGTTAGGCTGAGTTGGTTTAATTTAGATCAATTTAGATTACGTTAGACTGGCCAAGCTTTTAGATAAAATTAGGTTAAGTTATGTTAAGTAACGTAAGGTTAGTTATAAGTTATATTAGGTAAGGTTAAGTCTCAGGTTCACTTTTGCTTGCTTATCCAAGTGACCAGGTGAGGTAAACAGATGCAGGTGATCTAGTCAGGTACAGCCATAATGGGCAGCTCTCGCGTGACAGGTATCAAAGCAAATATGTCATGAGCTAATGTATTTAAGTCAGTGTGGTGAAGTATTGGCTTCTTCGCAGCTGTGACCTCCGCATTCCCAAGCCGGCCACCTCACCTGACAGAGATGAGTGGCGAGGAAAGGGAGGACTCTCTCTCTCCGTGGACTCAAGGGCCCCTGCTCAGAAATGTTTTGCTCTCTCACCACGACTATTTTCAAAAGCCAGAGAGATGATAAGCCTGGTTCTCAAGACTGTTTATCCTTTTAGAAACTTAAAAATCTTGCTATTTAGTGACTAGAACCACAAAACCATCCGCTTTGATCTCTCACCACGACTCAAAGGCCACAGAGATGATTTGCCACGTTCTCAACACAAATCCTATTTTGAAAAATATAAAACTCTTGTTAGTCAGTAAAACCATAAAAAACCACCCTTTAAAATCCCGCGTATCTTCAAGGAGAGGCTTTGGAAATAGTGGAGGTGCGCTAAGGAGACGTTTGAGAACACGGTCTATAAACAGAATGATGGTGATGAATGCCATGCGAACCTCGTGGCGCGGTATTGGAGTATTGGTTAACCTGATGACCCACGCATTCCCGCACCGGCCCTCACAGCTGACAGAGATGAGTGGAGAAGGTCAGGGATGCCATCGTCTTGCAGCATAGTTAAAGACACACATGGTTATCAAGTAGTGCGATGGATTGGGTGGACGAAGTTTAGTAATTCGATTGTTATTGTTGAGCCTGTTGTGAGTGTGAGATTAATCCCTTCAGTACCATAACGCATTTTCCTTTTCATTCTGAGTACTATTTGGTGATTTTATACAGCTTCAGAAACTCATGTAGGGATTGAAATAGTGAAGACTGTGGCCATTAATCATCTGGCCTCCATAGAACCTTCCTAATGTCAATAAAATGGTCTAATCATACCAAAACTCAAGATAGAAATGCGTTCCAGTACTGAAGGGGTTAAAATTCAGGGAGGCAGGGATGATAGATGGTAAATAGATGTTTTTTAAGAGACTGGAATGAGAGGTGGTGGTGAGTTAGTAGTGAGCTTTATAAGAATAGAAAAGTGTACGGGTAACAAAGATATGGACGAGATTTATTAGTTAGATTGTTAGTGGTGAGACTGTTGTGAATGTGAGATTTAAGTTCAGGGATGAGGCATGATAGATGATAAACAGGTGTGATTTTTAAGGCACTAAAATGAATGTTAGTGCTGAGTCAGTAGTGAGAATTACAAGTTTAGACAAGATCATGGATAAGAAAGATAATTGGAAGCAGATAAGCATGATCTCAGTAACGAGGTTGTTAGTGCTGAAACGATAGAGAGCTTTAACTAACCTAACCTAACCTATCCTAGCGCAAACCTAACGTAACCTAACCTAAACTAACCTGACCTGACCTAATCTAACCTAACGTAACCTATTCTAACCTAACCTAACGTAACCTATTCTAACCTAACCTAACCTAACCTTACGCGAGACTGGAAGAGAGGAATGAAGGAAGGAAGGAATGACAAACAAAGTAAGGATCCCAAAATCTACCTTTACCAGTTTTCTTCCTTGTTGTTAAGCAGGGAAGCGACAGGTGGGCGTAACACACACACACACACACACACACTCTCTCTCTCTCTCTCTCTCTCTCTCTCTCTCTCTCTCTCTCTCTCTCTCTCTCTCTCTCTCTCTCTCTCTCTCTCTCTCTCTCTCTCTCTCTCTCTCTCTCTCTCTCTCTCTCTCTCTCTCTCTCTCTTTAAGGGACGTCCTCAGAGTGTGAGTCATCGAGTGAGTGAGTGCCAGGTACCTTCGTCCTCCTCCTCCTCCTCCTCCTCCTCCTCCTCCTCCTCCTCCTCCTCCTCCTCCTCCTCCTCCTCCTCCTCCTCTTCGCGCCTGCCACGGTATGTCTCCATCTGTCGAGAAATGGAGCGCAATGAGCGTAATTAGCCATTTGCTTCCACCTGGTGAGAGAGAGAGAGAGAGAGAGAGAGAGAGAGAGAGAGAGAGAGAGAGAGAGAGAGTATATAAATCCCTAAAAACACCAAATATAGCTGATCAAAACCAAGCAAACAACAAACAAGCAAACAAACAAACAAACATTTAAGATTAATTATTAAAATATATGTTTGTTTACAAGAACGCGAGAAAAATAAAGCATTCTCTCTCTCTCTCTCTCTCTCTCTTGGCTACTAGCGATGGCCATATTAAGCATTAGTTGAGTGTAGGGGGCGCCGCGCTCCCTTCTGGAGTGAGGGAGGGGAAAGAGGGGGAGTCAGGGAGAGAAAAGGGAGGAAGGGGAGGAGAGGTAACTTGGGGTGGGAAAGGGAGGAGAAAGTGAGAGGCAGAGGGTGGGAATGGGGAGAGAAGTAGTAAAGGGAGAGGAGACGAGAGAGAGAATTTGGGAGAGTAACGAAGATGAGGTAAGAGGAGGAAGAGGAGAAGTAGGAAGAGGAGGAAAATATTAATAAGAGAGAATGTAAGTGGAAGAGGAAGGAAGAGAGAGAGAGAGAGAGAGAGAGAGAGAGAGAGAGAGAGAGAGAGAGAGAGAGAGAGAGAGAGAGAGAGAGAGAGAAGTATTTGTTAAGGAAGTGCAAAAGATATGTCAAGGAAATAGATAAATAAATAAACAAGTAGATAAGTAACGGAAAGGAGGGAGATAGAAGAGAGGGAGGAAAATAGAATGAAAGAGAGGAATAAGAGAAAACAAAAAGAGAGAAAATGAAAACGGAAGAAGCGGAAGAAAAAGTAAATTCAAGAGAGAGAGAGAGAGAGAGAGAGAGAGAGAGAGAGAGAGAGAGAGAGAGAGAGAGAGAGAGAGAGAGAGAGATTAACGTTGTACAGCTTCACTCTAAACAACCTCGTATGGGGCAACAAGTCTGCTGTGGTTTGCTGGTTTGCTCAATCCATGCGTCTATCTGAAATGTGGCCAGTATTTACCCAAGGATTATCATCATCAACCCCTTCAGTACTGGGCCGCATTTTTACCATGAGTTTTGGGTGTGATTAGACGATTTTATTTAGATTAGAAAGGATTTATACTTTTTTGGGGGATTAATGGTCAAAGTCTTTACTATTTTAATCCCCACATAAGTTTTTGAAATTGTATAAAAACGCCAAATACTAACCAAAATAAATATGAAAACGTATGAAAGTACTGAACGGGTTAAGTTGAAGGCATGCGTGAGTGAAAGGTACTGCACAGTTTCCCTTGTTTGAATAGAGGATAATGTGCTGTAGCTTTCAATCTCTTTAGCTTTAAGAAAATATCCCGCTAACTATACAAACACAGAATTATAAAGAACACTCATATAGGTATTAATTCCATAGTCAGGCTTCTCTCTCTCTCTCTCTTCTCTCTGCACAGTTTCCTTTTCTTTAAATAGAGGATAATGTGCTGTGACTTTCAACTTTCTATCCACTCTAGTTGTACAAATATAGAATTTTGAAATTTTAAGGTACACACATATAGATATTCTCTCTCTCTCTCTCTCTCTCTCTCTCTCTCTCTCTCTCTCTCTCTCTCTCTCTCTCTCTCTCTCTACGACCCCCCGTCACGCGGACACACACAAACACACCACAAAAGTATTTCAGGACGGACCTTGGCATTCCTCACCCGTTGGTTTTAGCTCATATTTGGGTATTTGGTCCTTTGTGTCCCCGCGGAGGTCTCTGAGCGGCACAGCGACACAGGCAGTGAGGAGGGAGTGTGATCTCACATGAGGCGGCGGGTCGTGACTGGAATAGACTCGGTAATCGGGTTAATGTACCAAGTGGGAGTCTTTACGAGGAGATTAGCTGGGTTGTTTTTAAGGCTTAGGTGGTGGTGATGGTGGTGGTGGTGGTGGTGGTGGTGGTGCTACTACTACTACTACTACTACTACTACTACTACTACTACTACTACTACTACTACTACTACTGCTACTACTGCTACTACTACTACTACTACTACTACTACTACTACTGCTACTGCTACTACTACTACTATTTCTACTACTACCACAAAGAGAGAGAGAGAGAGAGAGAGAGAGACGCCCACCTGTCGCATCGTTGTCCCTATAGACGTAGTAGAGAGAGAGAGAGAGAGAGAGGGAGAGGGGCGTGAGAGTGTGGGCGTGCAGAGGTGCCAAGGACGCCCACACACCGCCCGCAGCCGCTCTCCGCCCTCCCTGCCCCCGTGCTGCTGCCAACACGCGTTACACACATACACACACACACACACACACACACACACACACACACACACACACACACACACACACACACACACACACACACACATGACGTGGCGTTGAATATCTCGCGTCATCCACACTATTAGATTCACACACCAACCCCTCCCCCCTATACCCTCCTCCTCCTCCTCCTCCTCCTCCTCCTCCTCCTCCTCCTCCTGTACCGACCTTGTTTATACCTTGCTGTATTTCCCTTATTGTATTTACCTATTCGTATTTACCTATTCGTGTTTACCTATTCTTATTTACCTCCGTTGTATTTACCTGGTTTTTATTCGTGTTTGTTGTATTTCATCTTGCTGTATTTGCTTTTGTATGTTGTGCTTGTATTTGTTGTTTGTATGCTAGCTTAGGGTAAGTTAGGTTAGGTTAGTTAGTTTAATTAAGGTAGGATTCAATTCAAACTAGGAGAGGTTAGGTTAAGTAAGGCCTGGTTGAGTAAGACTAGGGTTTATTTTTTTTTTTTTTTAAGTAAGATTACATTAAGTTAAGTTAGGGTAAGTTTAATCTCTCAGTACCGTGCCGCGTTTCCATATTCATTCTGCTTACTCTTTGGTGACTTGATACAGCTTTAGAAACTTAACGTAGGGATTAAAATAGTGAAGACTGGCCATTAATCATCTGACCTCTTCTAATGTAAATAAAATTGTCTAATCATACCCAAAACTCAGAGTAAAAATGCGTCTCAGTATTGAATGGTTAAGTAAAGTCTGGTTAGGTAAGGTTTGTTTAATTTAGGTAAGATTACTTCAAGTTGGGTTAAGTTAGATGAAGTAAGGTCTGGTTAGGTAAGATTAAGGTTGGGTTAAGTTATGTTGTGTTTACGTATTTGTGTTTACCTTGTAGCTACTCGTGAATGGATTCTGCCCAGTCTCTACGTGTGTATATTCATGAGAGAGAGAGAGAGAGAGAGAGAGAGAGAGAGAGAGAGAGAGAGAGAGAGAGAGAGAGAGAGAGAGAGATTAGATCATTCCTACTCATCCCGGTCAGTGAAATACATTTGGAACACTGCCACTCACGCGATCCTAACCACACTCTCCACACGCATATATACTTAATACACCCAAGAATACACACTGAAGCATACGTAACAGCTAAAAATACACATACACGCCACATATATATAGAGCTACACCTGAGCTACACCCTGAAACACACGTAATAGTTATAAGTATACACGTAGCACAAATATACATAGCTACACACTCAGATATACTAAATACACGCATAAATATTTCTGGATATGTAAACAATTTAATTTACCTACTCATCATAACGTATTCTCAAGTTCAGCCTATATAATTTACCATACACAGAGGAGAAGGAGTTTTTAATGGGTCTATAGGCAAAGCGTGTGATAAATCAGGTTTGCACAGGTGAAGTCATAAGTTGTGTCATCTGTACTGGCGTCTCTTGATCTGCTGACAGCCGTAACAAAACATGACAACTGGAAAATTCTCACCAGAGCAGATGATTTGAGATTGAAGAAGAGGAAGTTCAGTGATCAAATAAGAGAGGTATAGTTTTATTCCTTCCTCACTTTCTCACTAAATAAGACGATTAATTGAAAGGAAGGAAACATAGTAAGAATAAGAAAGGTATGCTATTATTTCTACCTCACTTTCTCTCCAAATAACACGATTAATTGAAGAAGAGAAACACAGTGACAAATAAGAGAGGTATGCTGTTACTGCCTCGCATTTTCAACAAGGTCAATTATTAGTTGGGGAGAAAACAGTAGGAATGAGAGAGGGACGTGTTAATCCCACCAAGTCAGATGATGAAATGAAGACAAAACACTGGAAATAAATGAGACATGTTACTGGTATATCACATTTCACCAAGGCAGATACTTAATTGAAGACGGAACAGTGAAAATGAGAGAGAGAGAGAGAGAGAGAGAGAGAGAGAGAGAGAGAGAGAGAGAGAGAGAGAGAGAGACATATTTAATTGTACCTCACTTTCTCACCACTGGACCAACTGGAAAGGAAACACAATGGGAATAAGAAAGACACATTTACTCGCATCTCACTCTTTCCAACGGCGCCTGTACGAGCTTCAAATAGAGACAACAGTACTTAGCAACCTTTCCTTAAGCCACCTGAGTGAAGGAACAGCGTTACACACCAGCTGAGGTAATGCTGCACACCGCTACCCACCTTGCACAACACCACACGCCGCGCCACACCACATAAGGCGCCGTTGCTGCATAATGGTAGGTGGTGGCGGTGATGGTGGTGGCTGGAGTGGTAGGGGGTGTTCAAAATAGTCTTTCACTCACCTGTTCTCCACCGCACTCTGTGGTGGAGGTGGAGTTTTTAAGGAGGAGGCGCAAATGTGGCGTGCATTCAGAGCGTGCGACGAAGTGAGGCGCGGCAGGTGTGTGTGTGTGTGTGTGTGTGTGTGTGTGTGTGTGTGTGTGTGTGTGTGTGTGTGTCACAGGCAGTTAAGTGTCTGTTTTACTTGAAGTATTTAAGGCAGTGCTGTCATCGCTAGTGTTGTTAATTTGTACTACCTCCAACTGCACTGTTCCCTCTTGCTCAATACCACCACCACCACCACCACCACCACCACCACCACCGCCATCAATATATTTACCAGCTGTCTGTCAGTGGTCTCTTCTCATTGCCGTCCCATCAATGCCTGGCGCCAGCTTGACCATGTAGCGATGTGTTGCGCTTCCCCTTGCTTCTTTTATAATGGTGTTAGTGATGGATACAGGGAAGCGCCATATAAGGACGTGGGACTTTTTTTCTTTTTTTTTCTTCTTCTTCTTCTTTCGCTTCTGCTTCTGCTTCTGATTTTTCTTCTTCTTCTTCTTTTTCTGCTTCTGCTTCTACTTCTTCTTCTTCTTCTTCTTCTTCTTATTATTATTATTATTATTATTATTATTATTATTATTATTATTATTATTATTATTCTTATTCATCTTCTCCTCCTCCTTCTTCTTCTTCTTCTTCTTCTTCTTCTTCTTCTTCTTCTTCTTCTTCTTGTTCTTCATGTTCTTCTTGTTCTTGTTCTTGTTCTTCTTGTTCTTCTTCTT
>NC_059266.1:1060538-1095538 GCF_017591435.1 Portunus trituberculatus
GAGGAGGAGGAAAGTGATGCAGAAGATGGAGGGGAAGATAAGGGGGAGGGAATGTAACGATTGACTAAGGGGTGAGGGGAAGGGTGAGGAGGGGGAGAGGGAAGAGTGGGGAGACAAGGGGATTTGGGGATGGGTAGGGGTGAGGGGAGGAAGGGGAGGGGTGAGGGGAGAATGGGAAGGGGGATGGGGAGAGGGGAAACTAACAATAGCACGGCCTCGTAGGGATATGCTTAGCTGTAGTCCGGCTGAGAGAGAGAGAGAGAGAGAGAGAGAGTTTTGTTGTTCTTGTTTTCGTTAAGTTTGAAGTAAACACGCGTAAAAATACAAAAGTAAATAAATAAACAGTAATATAGAGATACAAATGAATAAACAAAATGAATATGAAACGAAAGAAAAAAAAAGAAAAGAAAAAAAAATGCTGTTACAACTTCACACACACACACACACACACACACCTTTAATTATACATACACCTTCGCTTCACAAACATTCTTAGACAATTAGTACATTTTATCACCTGTGTAGGAGGAAGGGAGGAGGGAAAGAGGGAAGGAGGGAGAGAGGGACAGAATCACTTCCAAATCTCTTAAAGCGGCCCAGGGTCAAATATTTATAAAGCGCTGTGCTTTTATAACACGAGGAAGCGCCTTGAGACAATGTAGACCTCATTCTCCTCTCTCTCTCTCTCTCTCTCTCTCTCTCTCTCTGGGTTGTAATCTTTTCTTTAATTTCTTGAGTATTTTTTTTTTTGTCTTGTATATATTTTTGTATACGTGAAAAAGTCGACCAAGGATGTAAATAAAGATAGAAAAATGTTATTTTCATCGTGTGGCATTAGCTGGACAGGCGCAGAATTCTTAGCCTATTCATTTTCTGGACAAAGATATGGTGTTCTAGTTTATTTATTTTCTCTTTATAAGCATGATGTATAAAATGGAGGGATCAATAACGAGAATAATGAAGTTAATGACTCTACACTCACCTTAGCCTCATCTAATTAGTGAATGTACGGGGGCGGGTGGAGGAGGAGGAGTAGGAGGCTGCCACACTTCAGAGTATATGTGCTGTATCTGTTTTTTTTTTTTTATTTGTGCAAGACTGAATCAAAGTTTTATTGTCCAGTTTTCAGTTTCACTTGCGCTATAAACTAACTCAGACCATCAATCAAATTAATTTTTACTTGGTTAGTGGTTTTTCCCTTTTTGTTTAAGATTTTGTGTATTGTCTCACACACTGCTTCCTCTTATAATGCATCTCGCTGCTCTGCTGATCTGTTTGGAAAAAAAAAAATCTTCATTATACCTAATCTTGTCTTGTTGGTCCCTATTGTTGTTGTTGTTGTAACGGTTTATATATAAGAATATGTTGATTGCTGATGTTATCTGTGTGTGTGTGTGTGTGTGTCAGATAGCAGCTTCCAATGGCCAAGATATCATAAAAAGAATATCAAGAGTTGATGTTATCTGATGCCCATAAATGTTAACTGAGCAGCGAGTCATGTCAGGAGTCTTATTCCAGTCCCGCCCCCCTGCCACGGCTGCTGCTCTCCTCTCTTGTGACACCCTCTCACCATGTGTCTGCCACACAAGTACTATCCCCACCAGGTCCTCATTTAAAGACACCTTCCCAATCCAATTAATTTTTTCAGCTGTCATTATCTGATCAGACTGGGTTAATATATGAATACTGCCTACATGCAGCCAGAACGCCTGACCTATTGGAGAGAAAGGATAATGATGGGCGTGGCGGCAGATCTCATCACCCTTCCTCCTGCCATGCATCCATTTAGTCTTCCCTTCACACACTGCTTGCTTATCCTCTTTTTGCAGAGTTCACAGCCAACACAATTACATTCTGAAAACTTATGCATATTTCCAGTGACTAATTTGATGAAAAATCAGATGATGCATAGTGTGTCTTGTGGCCTCAGTAGACTCAGGAGAGAGAGAGAGAGAGAGAGAGAGAGAGAGAGAGAGAGAGAGAGAGAGAGAGAGAGAGAGAGAGAGAGGGAAGTGAGTTTTACTTGAAGATGCTTTAGCAAAGAGGTGTGGCATAGTGCCATCACATTCAAGGCTTTGTGGACAGGAGGTGAAGGAAGAAAAGGCTGCCTTTGAGAGCTGCACCCATCAGGCCTGAATCACCTGAAAATTGTCAAGATACATATGCATGACTGGTTCCTCATGCATCACACATCAGTGCAAGACTGGAGGCTAGAGTTTGCTGATTGCTTTCCCATCTGATAACAGATTCACCTCCTTCCACAGTTGTGTGGGAATACAAATGATGTTATAATGTATGTAACAATACAAATAATATTCAGAACAATGAACTGAGTTCATTGCACCCTAGCATCTCTCTCCTTCATCACAGCAGTATATAAAGACCAAGGTGCTGCGGGAAAAGCTCCTGAAGACTACCACACCCTGACCTCCTCCTTCCTGTCTATGGCTCTGCTACAATTCCTGTGATCGCTGACACAGTCCACTACTCACACTCCTCAAGTTTCACACTGTCTTTACTTTACTTAACAGAGTCAGTGATAATAACCTATAATAACATTGTTTCAAAAGAAATTCAACTAGGAGAGCTTTAATACAAAAAAAAGCATCTGGTGAATATCCAGTATTGGAGGAAGGAAAGAGTGAGATTTGGGTGAGTGTGTCTGTCTAGCTTGTGCACTGGTAGGCATAGCACAAAGTCTCCTGTGGTGGTCTGAACATGGCGGTGAGTCCCCTCAATGTTGCCGAGCCCTACTTGTATGTGAGGAACGCCATTGGTTTTCCATTTGTGGGTCCTCCAAAACACTGCGACTCTGAGCCAGTCTTGCTGAGATCCTTTTCAATGGCAATGACTGTCGGCCTCCTGCTGCAGAATTATGTTGATGCCAAAGTAGCAGGCAGGTCAGTGTGGGCTTATCTCTTCTTCCTCCCTTTACAGCTGTTCCTTCACTACCTTTGATGATAACCATGTCACCTTGATTCTGTTCTCATTGGCTGCTGACTCAGTAGTGTTGGTGGTTGATGTTGCAGGAGCCTGGCAGAGGAGCAGGTAGGGGTGTATGAGGCAGTGGCACAGAAACTACACACACAGTTTGGTCTGGATGGACGGGCGTGTGTCCTCAGGTTCATCTGTGAGCTGCAGCAAAGACGGCTGGGGCATAGCACTGTGGCGGGAAAAGTCCTGACTGCATTGTTCACGTGAGTGCTGCTGTCATGCTATCCTGGTGGTGATGGTGGTGGTGGTGGTGATGGTGCTTATATTGGTTATAATTTTTGAGCATTTTAAGTACTGAATAAAAGGGATAATTAGAATTTTGACTAAAAGAAGTTTGTATTCAAGTGGTAAAATAAACTCATAGTAGTTGATGAGAACTCTCAGAAAATTATAATAACATCCTTCATGACTGATGTCAAGAATGGTTCTGATGTGTTCATGCCCATTACTTCCAATGTGAGATCACTTCGAGGGTCTGTATTAAACTTGGCTCACCACCAGACTCATTTCCTTTCACTGCTAATGACTACGTTTGAGTAACACAGCACAAGATCACTGACCAAAAGTAAAGCACTGACATCAGCATGTGCAAACTACCCAATTCGTTCTTTTATATCTTAGTAGTACCTTTTAAAATTATACCCTAAGCTTGCAACAGATTATTCTCAAACTTCAGAAGGCACAGCATTGACAGTGTTCATCTAATTTACTTTATCCTTGCTTTTGCTGGTCCTGTGTGCTTTGTGGCCATGCAGACCTCACACTCTGGAGACAGAGGGCCAGCTGTACCTCGCTGCCAAGGGTCTAGGACACAGAAAGGATGCTGCATGTGCCTCTCATTACAGCTCCTGCCCCCACAGTGTCTTCCTCTACTTTGAGACACTCAGGAACCTCACCATCACCTGAGTAACGTTTACCATCAACAGTGCCCCAGATAACTTCACTCTCAGTAGCCAACAGCCTTCAGTGATCTGGTGCCTTCTACTCTCATGCACAAAGCAGCTTCACTACTAGCAACTCAACAATCCGAAGCTATCTGATGCCCTCAAATCTCTCTTATATCTAAAGCAGCTTCAGTTCATGTTAATAGATATAAAGACTGATAGATTTACTGTTTACTTGTATAATTAAACTTTCATTTCTCTGCTCTTCTGTCAACTCAGCTCTTCCTACACACAAGCTATAGGCTCAGTAATTTTTCCATAATCATTACAGGCACACCACACATCAGAATACATCAATAAAGAGTGTATGACAAAGAAAAACTATGTAGTAAAGAAGTAATCAGTTTTAATGTGGTGCACCAACCTGTACATCACAGCACCACACGCCTGGACTCCTTGTGTCGGCATGATAGCGCAGCTTGGCTTTCAGAAATAAGTGAACCATAAACGTACAAGTATAAGGAGTACATGTTAGCGACAGAATTAACTTAGTGGTGAATCCTCTAATAATGGTTCTTAATTACATAAAGTTCAAAATATTTACTGATCTTGTTATGTAAGTTCTGAAACTGTAGTGTTAATACATCTCTGTTTATTCTTGTCAGTGTCACCATGTTCTTTATAGTTTACCAATAAGCATTAATTTTGACCACCAATGTGCAACCTGATTTAAGTAACAATATTTCTAATCAACCTGACACACACACACACTTTGAAATGGTTTGTTTTCGCATCAGGTCAAGGTGTTTGATTCTCACTCATGGTGCAGACACTTCTTAACCTACCACTACAATCACCAACCATCCTGAAAACCTGAACAACTCCCACTGCAGCATCTGAGGTTGTGCAGATAAGATGCTGAAAGGTTTTGGGAATGCAGTCCTGAATCTCATCACTCATTGGAATGTTCTGGCCCGCATCCCTCACTCATGTCTCAAGCTTTCCTCTTCCTGTCAGAGACTAACTTCCATACATTTGCACATTCATTATTCCTTAAATATGTAACTTTAAATTCTTACAGTAGTAAATTATGACCACTCCATTGTGATTGCACTCATGATCCATTGGTCCTTTAAACTTTAGAATAAATGTATGTGTAATTTACAAAGACTAGCTTAACCATTCACTCCTAAACAATAATTCCTGTAGTTATTTACCATTAACTATATATTTTATTCCTATGATAGACTAAAATGAAGACAGAATTAACATATTCCTTTCTGGTATACCAATGCAAACAATGCTTAAAGTGCTTACAATGTTAAAGGACAACACAGCAGCCATAGGGTCAATAGTGACACTGAAGCATCTGAGTAGTGAGTGTGCACAGCGGCAGGTCACCCTCACAAAGCACACTGGGCAGAAATACTGATGTACATGATAACTATTTATTTTAGAATCACCTTAAGGGAGTACAGGGTGGACACACATGGGGGCGGTGAGAAGGAATGCTTGGCTGTTGCTATTCATTGGTGTTCTGCACGACGATCAGCATGTACTCCTTGTCTGTGGGGGAGAACAGTGAGGCGTCTTATGAGGGAATGTTATGTGGATTTGGTCTAACACACATACACACACACATTCTTACTGTCTTACTAATAAAGCATCTATTATTATCATTATTATTATTATTATCAAACACATGCATACACACACACACATTACTTATCTGGAGCAATCATAATTTTGTGCTTCTTGGATTGTACAGTACATGTAAGAATGTAAGGTTACTGGTGGGCCTAGCCTAGCCTAGCCTAGCCTAACCTAACCTAACCTAACCTAACACACACACACACACACACACACACACACACACACACACACACACACACACACACACACACACACACACACACACACACACACACACACTTTTACTGACCTGGAGCAATCATTATCTCGTGCTTCTTGGAGCGGACGCGCAGGAATGTGAGGTCGTTGGTGGGGTCAAGGTCCCTCACCACACTGCGCGCCTTGTCCGTGAGTCCGCTGATGAGGCCGGTGTACTGGATAGTGGTGGGGTTGTCCAGCGTGCTCTTGATGGGGATGCCTGCAAACACACACACTTGTACATCTGACTGAGCAATATAACTCATTGTCACTAGTGCTTCTCAATTTGTCACTAGTGCTTCTGTAACTATGATTATGTCTGTGGATGTTCCAATGATTCCCTGCAAACATATAATCTTTTGCACCTGACCTGGTCACAACTCTTACTATTACTGATGCTGTTTTTTTTTTTTTTTATGTAAGAGGGAGAACTACCAAGGGCAAAAATGAATATTAGAAAAAAAAATAATAAAAGCCTTCAGGAATTGTAGTCTCCATAAAAGATTCAAAAGAATTAGTCAAAATTCAGGGACAAATGTCTCGACACCTTTCTCTCTTAAAGGAAGCTAAATCGTAGGAAGATGGAAATCCAGAGACGGGGAGTTCTGGAGTTTACCAGTGAAAGGTATGAATGATTGAGAATACTGGCTAACTCTTGTATTAGAGGGTTGGACAGAATAGGGATGAGAGGAAGAAGAAAGCCTTGTGGAGTGGGACTGCAGGAGGAGGAGAGGTATGCAGTTAGCAAGATCAATAAAGCAGTTAGCATGAAAATAGTGATAAAAGATAGAAAGGGATGCAACATGGTACTACTGAACAATGTCAGTGACTGTTTTACAATAATTTTCACTATTATGTCAATGAGTGTAACAATAATTTCCAGGGTGCTATTGATGGCGATGCCTGAAAACACACACTTATACACTTAACTGGCCCACATAACTCATGCTGTCACTGGTTCTTCTATAACTAATACACTTTGTCAGTGAGCATTACAATAATTTCCAGGGTGCTTTTGGTGGGAAAGCCTCCAAAAACATACACACATACACAAGATTAAGCCTCCAAAAACATACACACATGCACAAGATTGAGCCTCCAAAAACATACACACATACACAAGATTGGCCCACAGAATTACAACTGCCATAGGTTAACCTATAACCAAAATTCTATGTCTCAAGAGTCAATTTTTACTTCTTGAGAACACATGAACATATTACAAACTGCCACTCTGATGCTCTCACTGACTACCTGGTCTAGGATTCCAATCTTGCTTTGAGACGCATACTAAAACATATTACAACCAAAACTATTACCGTATTCATTTGTAAGATCTTTTTGACTTTCTATGAATCAACAAATGAGGATAATTCTAATATAGGTGATAGTAACAATTTTGATGAATAGGTAGTAAGGAAGATATGTACAGCAGGAACTTGACTCAGAAAAGCATTAGAGCTGAAGGTCATTGGAAGGATGAGTGAGATGACCAATGAAGAATTAAGGACAGTGTGGGTAAGAAGATATAAAAGATAAACATTAGAGAAGAGATAATCATTAACTCCCCTTCAGTACCAGGACATATTTTCATATTCATTCTGCTTACTATTTGGTGATTTTGCACAGCTTCAGAAACTTACATGGGGATTAAAATAGTGAAGACTCTGGCCATTAATCTTCTGACTTCCATAGATCTTTCTTAATGTAAATAAAATTGTCTAATCACACCCCAAAACTCAAGGTAAAAATGCATCCCAGTACTGAAGGGGTTAATTGTAAAAATCAGAGAGACTCGCAAACCATCCAACATGAAAAGAACATAAGGACACTGAACAAAATGGTGATGAAGATGGTAATGATGCAGTGGTGATAGTGTCAGCACCACTGTAGAGCAGCTGTACCTTCTGAGTTGACCACAATGACTCCCACCACACCCTTGTGGGACTGGATCCTCTTGAGGGTTTCTTCAACCTCTGCTGACTGGAAATAAAAAATGTAAAGTTGTAAATACCAGAAAACATTAAATAAGCATATAATGACAGGCATCTCTTATCTGATTCTGTATTTCCTTCCTCCTAAGACCTGAACTCATTGAAAAGGGAAGTTTCAAGACATTTATCTCATTCTTTTGGCTAACTCTCTTGGACCTGCTCGGCGATTGACATTTACGTGGATCTTTTTGTTAAGTCGTTTTTGTTTCTCTTGGCCAGATTTCTTCTCTTACATAAACAAAAATGTAATCTAATCGCACATGACAATTACCACTCAGAAACGTGTGAATTTTACATTACAATATTTACATTGGTGACATTAATTTTCTAGTACATTTTCAGAATTATCAAAGGTCTAAATGAGAAGCAAATTAGATTAAATAAACACTTGTCTTCTCTTTCTCAGGTACAAGATCTTGAGGAATCCTGTGACTCCTGCTGAAAAGTAAGTAGGTACATATTTTTCTTCTTCCTGTTTTGCATGTGAGGTCTTTGTTGTCTCTTCTTCAAATGGTTGAGAGAGGTAAGGCCTGCAGTACTGGTTCACATACTCTGTCACTAGCAAATTGAAAGATAAAATCCATAATTCAATGGTCGAGGTTGACGATCCCTTATTGTTATGGCTAAGCAGTCAGGAAAGTAAAATAAAAAAAAAACCATTAAGGGCTGTGGTGGTGTTAGTGGTGAAGGGGCAGTGGTATCAGGGCAGGTCTTGCACTCCCTTGATAAATGCGTGGGAGTGGGCGTGACAGCAGAGAGAGAGAGAGAGAGAGAGAGAGAGAGAGAGAGAGAGAGAGAGAGAGAGAGAGAGAGAGAGAGAGAGAGAGAGAGAGAGAGAGAGAGAGACTGCATACAAAACAGTTAATAAATCCGTCACGTCAGCCTCCCCTTTTCATTCCGTGGTTAAGGAAGTGGCATTCACCAGCCAACCCACGTTCTACTTAAAATATTCCACTTTTTAGAGTATAAAATAAACAACTGCGATACAAGGGAGAGTATGTGAGAGTGTGGAGCATATGGAAGGCGCTGGGGGTGAGAAGAAATTAGAAATATGAGAATGAGTCACTTACCATGTTTACCTGTGATCAGCTGTCACCGCCTGTCCCGATAGTGAGTCTCGTATAGGGGACGGTTCTGCAGATATCTCTGTTTTAAGCCTTCCAAAGAGAGTGTAGGTACATGATGAGGTGTACAGGTACTTAAGGATTTTTGAATTTGGATAAAAGGCTTATTGTTCCTCTATGTAGCTTGTAGAGGGAGAAAATAGGCATATCTTGTTCCAGTATTGAAGAGAACGGAGTGGCGTAACCATGGCAACAAGTAGACGCTAGGAGAGATCCGCCGTCAGTACTCGCAAAATTAATATAATTAGGTTACTTTGACTACTAGGCCAGATGGATTCTCGGGATACATGTATAGTGTCGTGCCCAACCACTCCCTCGTCAAGAGTTCTCTCGGGAATAATTTAGGTATATCCAAGAGTAATTTGGCAAGGAGGGTGCAAAATCCTTCCCATCGCTCAACGTCCTCACGAGAACAATGTCCGCGTTAATCAATTGACGAACACTATTTTTAAAGGCCAGAGAGATGGCTGGCCTTGTTCTCAAAAGTGTTTCTCCATCTTGTGCCCCCCCCCCCACACACACACTGTACAACAAATGACAGAAACACACACACACACACACACACACACACACACACACACACACACACACACACACACACACACACACACACACACACACTGTACAACATATGACAGAAACACACACACACACACACACTGTACAACATATGACAGAAACACACACACACACACACACTGTACAACATGACAGAAACACACACACACACACACACACACACACACACACACACACACACACACATATATATATATATATATATATATATATATATATATATATATATATATATATATATATATATATATAACATATGACAAAACACACACACACACACACACGCGATATAACACAGTAAGTTATAGTACATAATGAGAGCCATGCATGTAGACAAAGGAAGGGACGGCGGCTGGGAGGCTCCCTGTCCCGGTGGGATGATGACGTCGCAGCCATACATCATCAATGGAACACCTTCAAAACAAACCCGCGTAGATCAAACGATCAAACCACTTCTAAGGACTGAAGACCTATTGTTTTTTTATGAGTATTGCGCTGCTCGGCCCTCGGTATATACAAATGGTGAAACTGCTGATCTAAAATACTCCCCATCAAGGAATAAATCTCCAAACTCTTCCACCATCCTGCTGTGTTTACGTCTTGATCACAGCGCTGGCTCACGCGACTCGGGTGTAGGTACCATAACTTCCCCCAGGGATTGAAATCACAGTGACACGGTCGTCTGGCACCACCGACGGTGTCCTCACCACCGTCCTGTTTAGCGTGAACTCAAACATGTTTGGCCTTGCGGTGACGCTACTGAAAACGCCTGTAGATAGATAGATTAGGCAGATAAATTCGTGTATAATTGACAAGGTGGATGTGAATGGAAAAAGAAAACGTGTATATTCCTCTACTTATCACCACTTCACCCTTATTTATTGCCAGAAATCCTCGTACAATCAGGCGATAGAAATAGAGAATGAGAGAAATAGTGTAGTCTCCCTCTTAAGCCCCGCGGGAGATGCCAACAATCGCTGCACAACAAGATACAATTTTAATATTTCCTGCTTTGGCAAATAACCATAGCTGGACACAATAGCGAAGGGAAAGATGTCACAATAACCAGCAAATCATTATGTGGTGTTTATACAAGTATAGTGTCTCATTAAAAAGAGATTTTGTAAGAGATAGTTAACATAAACATTTGTACACACCTGCTCCTTTGACAGACACCGCCTGCTACGAATGGGCCATGGGGCGGCAGTTGTCTACTAGTCGTGGTGACGGTAAGGGTGGTGGTGCTGGCAGTGGTTATACTGTCCCATACACACACACACACACACACACACACTGCCATGAACACTCAAAAGACAATCACACACACACACACGTGATGTGTTGCTATATCACCGATAGATTTCAAGCAGTGCCAATCACCTATCACCATGCGGCAAGACAAGCGGTGCAATTGCACGCCTTCACCACAACCTCCACACTGCCTTATCTTCATCAATTAAAGGTACTTATAAGGCCATTCACTTATTGTTAGGTTTTCTTTACGTATGAGAGTTTAATTAGCACGTAAATATTAATATGTGATAGGTATAACGAACAAAAAGAGCAAGGCGTCTATAATACCCGCTGATATTTGCTTCCTTCACTTACCGTAAGCCAAACATGTGTCACAATGCAAGCCACCAGTGCACCATTTCATATGCCCTGGTCAATAGTTCCCTGAGTGGCTTAATTTTAGCTTGGTAAGATGATAAAGGCTAAATATGGAGGTCCCGCCGCCAGTGTTGCCTCCGGGCCGCCTCCCACCCAAGTCCCCCAGCCATCACCCTCCCCCCTAGGCAGCCTGCTGGGTTGAATGCTTTTTTCAAATATTTCCTGAGGGTAATATTACGCTTCCATGGTATGTTTTTATGGTTTGTTTAAATGTTTCGTTGTGTTTGAAGTGTGTTCCGCCCCTGTGTTGGGTAAATATGTGGCGTTTAGTGGTGTTTTATGGCGAATGTTAAAGGCTTTTTAACGGTCAAAATTTTCCATTTCCAGTTTTCTGGTTTTTATTTGAAGGTATAAGTGGGCCTTTGTGGTATCAGAGGATCGCCGGTGTCCTTTTAAGCGTGAAATCAATCTATTGAGTGAAATATGTGGACTTTGAAATGGTGTTTGGAGGTGTTGAAAAAACGTCATATTTTTCTTTATTTTATTTGCTCACGTTTGTGCTTCTCGGTGTAACTCGCTGTGGAATGCCTTAAAAGATAGCTCATACTCCCTCAAATGTGGTAAATTACTCGCCAAGTGAAAATGGCTTGACTTTGCATGGTGTTTTAGCAGATTTATAAGTTTAAATGTTTTTTTATATTTAGCATACTTAATTTAGGCATTTTTAAAAACTAGTTAAGCTGGAGTTGTTTTGATATTTTTAAAACTATTTTTAGTATTTATCACGTCATAAAATAACAAGCATTCGGGCGTGGCTTCGTTTATTCGAAAAGTCATTTTTAAAATGAAATTATTTACGTAATTTAGCCGAGTCACCCCCGCTCGCCGTTCTCTGTGACGACAGACCAACAGCCCCAGGCTGGCGCCTCTTTTCCAAACCCGCAGTTCGTCAATATTTTGCCTAATATCTGGTGATTTCTACGTGTTTTCGTGTGTTGCTAGGGTCAGGTGTGTAGATATTAGTAGCAGAAGGAAGTAGAAAGGAGAAATAAGGGAGGTTAAGGAGGAAAGGAAGGAGAAAGAGAGAGAGAAGGAAGAGGAGAAGCCAAGCCACAATACTTAAGTCACCCTCCATTTCCTCAATATTTTGCCTAATATCTAATGTTTTGATGTGTTTTCGTGTGTTGCTAGGGTCAGGTGTGTAGATATTAGTAGCAGAAGGAAGTAGAAAGGAGAAATAAGGGAGGTTAAGGAGGAAAGGAAGGAGAGAGAGAGAGAAGGAGAGAGAAGCCAAGCCACAATACTTGTCACCCTCCATTTCCTCAATATTTTGCCTAATATCTAATGTTTTGATGTGTTTCCAGGCTCAGACGTGAAGACGGAAGTAATAGAAGAAAGAAGAAGGAGAAATAAAGGAGGAGGACGGAAGTAATAGAAGAAAGAAGAAGGAGAAATAAAGGAGGAGGATGAAGAATAAACGAGAAATAGAGGCGGAATAGGAGAAGGAGCTAAGGTGGAATATTTAGGTAAGTGTGCCTTTTAATCCTAACGTTCTTTATAATGCATAATGTTGGTCTGGGGTATATTTGGCGTGTTTTAAGTGTGTTTTGTGGGTGATATAAGTATATTCTGGATGTATTTCGTGTGCTTTTAGTCTCTTACACAGGTGTATTTGACGTGTCTTGAGTGTGGTGTGGTGTGTTTGAGTATCTGCATTTTTTGAGTGCTTTGGGGGCATTTTGAGGTGTTGCATGGTGTTTATAGTGTTTCAAGTTACGTATTTTGGTGTGTACCTATTGGGTGTTTCTGGTGCGTCTTTGGTGTATATTCCAGCATTGTGAGGTGTTGCATGGTGTTTTGGGTGTGTTTTGGGTTAGATTTGAGTGTTTTAAGAGGTTTTGATGTGTATTAGGGGTCTCTTGGATGTGTGTGGGGATGATTTAATTATAAATTGAGTGTCTATAGTGGTGTCTATGCTGTGGATGTGTTGTGGCTGTGCTGTGGCAAATATGGCGTTATTAAATAGTGGGTGAGATTGTAGCATACTTTAAACACTTCCTAAATTGTTCTTGACACACTGAGAATATTGCAATACTGTATAGTTAACCGACTCACACTTCATACCTTTCCTTTCATCTCACCTGCAACATGTTCACTGTACAGATGTTTGTCGGGTTCCTGAAGATGCGTCGACGTGTTATCATCCACGCAAGCTTCCCCAACCCAGGCAGTGTATCACAGGACGGGAGGAGGAAGCCAGCGGCCACCGGATTGGGTGGATAAACTTGTAAATTTTGTAGACAGTTGTAGATGTGTAGCTAGTGGGTAAGGTTTTTTGCAATGCCTTATCTACACCAGCAGAAAACAGTGATATGGACAACTTGTGCATAGCATAGTGATAGCAGTGTACAGTGTACATGTATACCTCTTTTTCTTTTCAATGGTAAATATTTCTATTTAATATGTTCTATTTGATATGTTTAATATGTTTTCATGTGTTATTTTATATACCTTGCATTCTGCTATTCCCTGTGTAAATCCTCTGCTTTCACGTGTGAAATGTATACCAGTATCCAATTTTCACTCTTAATTAATGCGTCCTGTTATAGGCTAATTAGTTTTTCATATTTCCTACCAGATGTCTCGGGTGTGTCGCCTAGTGCATTCCCTTGTCCCGCTCGAGAGAGAGAGAGAGAGAGAGAGACTCGGATCACCACCGCGTCGAGCTGCCTGCCTTCCTCCCTTCATTGTACTTCCCCTCTCACTTGAGTATTATGAACATTGTATTTATTTTCATCACGCCTCTGTGTTTGTAAAGGGAGAGTGTATTTCAAAGGTGTTTTGCCAAGTGCTGTGGTGAGGTGTTGTGGTGTATCTGTCTGTAGGGTGTTCGAGCTAGCTTTCGCCCACGTTTATGACGCTACCTTCCGTACTGCATTTAATGTCTGTGGATTTCCCGTTTTTACCCACTCTCCTGATAAACCTTAAAAGCGTGGTTATTTTTGGTTCAGTGTACATTTCCCTCGTGTAACGGAGTGGTAAGTCAACCTCCTCCACGTACAACAGTGTCGGAATCATTTCCCCGTGTCACGGTGTCATGGGATATTTTCTCTTATGTTTGTTCGCTTGTGGGGTAATGATACGTGTAGTGTGGCATACTGGTGAGTGAAGTGTATGAGGTGCTGCATTCCAGAAGAAAGATGCTGTACATAAATTAGATAAACAGAGATAAACAGAGATAGTGAAAAGATTAGGAAAGATTTCCAGGTGCAAATAGGAGAGAATAAGATTGATTCCAAATAAGGAGACATCATCTAGGAAGGTAGCAGGACTTAAATGTTTTTATATAAATGCCAGGAGTCTTAGGAACAAGAAGGACGAGTTATCTAGTTGAGGAGGACTTAGATGTTGTATGTGTCACAGAGGCATGGGTAAATGAGGAAAAGTTTAGGGAAAATAGGAAAGAATATGAAGTAGATGGATACATTATGTATTTACACCACAGAATTGGTAGGATAGGTGGAGGAGTAGTTATTTATGTAAAAAAATCCTTCATTTCCAGTCAGGTTAATGGTATTAAGGTAGATAACAGAGTAGAGTCCTTATGGCTGGATGTTAGAGTAAACAAAAGTAAGGTTATTAGAGTAGGAGCTTTTTATAGACCACCTAACCAGTCAGCAGATGTAGACAACCTTATGGTAGATGAGATAAATAGGGGTGTCTAGTCAGACAATTATCTTACGGGATTTTAATCTTAAGTCAGTAAACTGGGAGAGGATGGTAGGAGATGCTAGTGAAAATAAGTTTATGTAAAGTTAGTGCAGATGGTAGATAAACCTACTAGGGGGAGGAAGGTTTTAGACATAGTACTAACAAATATTGAGCATTGTTTAAAGGAAGTTGAGGTAGGAGAGACTTTGCAAACAGTGACCATCATATAATTAGATTTATCATTAATTCCAGTAGGGATAATATAGTGAATAAGACTAGAGTCCCAAACTATCAGAAAGGCAATTATGGTAGGTTACGTCAGTTATTAGGAGAGGTAAACTGGGAAGATAGTTTTGGAAATAAAACTGCACAGGAAATGTGGGATATTTTTAAGGTTGTAGTAAAGGGTATAGTGATGCAGTGTATCCCTTACAAAGATATAAGGCAGAGAAACAGGAAGCCATTATGGTGGACTCATGAGATAGGTAGCCAGATCAGAGAGAAGAAGAGGCATACAGAGAGTTGCAGAAAAGTGGGAAGATGTAGATTTAATTAGGTACAGACTCAGAGATGATTTGAGTAAGGTTATAAAAAAAGTAAAAGGCAGGCAGAGATAAAACTAGCTAGAGCTGGGAGATGATCCCAAAAATTATATAGTTATTACAAGGTCAGTGATGAAATAAGGATAGGATTGGACCATTCAGAAAAGATAGTGTAGTAGTAGATCAAAATGAAGACATAGTAGAATTATTGAATGAACAATTTTCTTCAGTATTTACTAGGAAAGAATAGGAAATCCTGTTACAAACAGTGCACGAGTAGTTTAAGAGGTTTGAAAATATTGATATAAAACCAATTATTAGGAAATTTATTCTTGAACTAGACGATAGGAAAGCTAGTGGTCCTGATGAGCTACATTTCAGATACTTATGTAGACAGTATTTCTGAAGCACTTTGTTAATCTTTGAAAGATCACTTAGGTTTGCTGAGATACCTCATGACTGGAAGTTAGCTAATGTTACACCAATATTTAAAAAAGGTAGGAAGGATGATGCGAATAATTATAGACTGATCAGTTTAACTAGTATAGTATGTAAGATACTAGAGAAAATCATTAAGGATAGTATTTGGGAGCATTTAAATGAGAAGAGATTAATTAGAGATACCCAACATGGTTTTAGATCAGGGAGGTCCTGTCTTACAAATTTGCTCGATATCTTAGAATATATTACCAAGGAGTTAGATGATGGAAATAGCATAGATGTTATATATCTAGATTTTCAAGGCGTTTGATAAGGTACCTCATAGGAGGCTAGTGTACAAATTGAGACTACATGGGATAGGGGGTAGGTTAGTTGATTGGATTAGTGAATGGCTTTCTGATAGGAAACAGAGAGTAGTATTAAATGGGGCAATGTCTGAGTGGAAGGAAGTGGTTAGTGGGGTACCCCAAGGATCAGTGCTAGGACCTCTTCTTTTCTTGGTGTACATTAATGATTTAGATATAGGAATTAGTATCAAAGTTTGCAGATGATACTAAGATAGCATGTGCAGTACAGGGTGAAAAGGACAATTACAGAATACAACGAGACCTGGACAGGCTGATAGCATGGGCAGACAGGTGGCAGATGGAGTTTAATTCTAAAAAGTGTCAGGTTATGCATTTAGGTAAAGACAACACAAACTTTAGCTATGAGATAATGTTGGCTAGACAGTAGAAAGGAAAGGATTAGGAGTAGTGATAGACAGGACTATGAAATTTTCAAAGCAATGTTTAGAAGCAAGAAATAGGGCAAATAGGATTTTGGGTATTATAAATAGAAATGTTAGTTATAAAAGTAAGGAAGTGGTGCGTAGCTTATATAATTCTATGTTAGGCCCCATTTAGAGTATTGCATACAGGCCTGGTCACCCCACTATAGGCAGGATATCAACATGTTAGAAGCAGTTCAGAGAAGAGCAACTAGGATGATACCAGCATTAAAGCGCCTGGAGTATAGAGATAGATTAAAGGAATTAAACATGTTTTCATTTGAGAAATGTATAAGAGGAGATATGATAGAGTTATTTAAAATGTTCTCAGATACAAACTACATAGATGTGAGATCTTTCTTTACCTTAGAGGAGGGAAATAGGACTAGAAATCATGGCAGGAAGTTTAGAAAGCAAGGCTGCAGGTTAGATATAAGAAAATATTTCTTTAGTCATAGGGTGGTAGACTTCTGGAATGCATTGCCAGAGACGGTTGTAAATAGCACTGTTTGACAATGTTTCAGATTAGATAAGCACTTAAATTGATTAGATTTATAATTATGTATAGCACTGCATGATGTTTTTATAAGAAATTTACTATAGTTAAACAAGACATGATCCCCATGTATGGGGACCACAAATTGTAGAGGATTTCGCTGCAGGACTTAGCCCTGTTAATGGGCCAAATATTTAGAATTAGTATATAATGTATTGTGTACTTGTAAGTGTATCTTTAAGTACTGATGACGAGGTCGCTGTGCGACTGATCAGGATAACCTAGATGGACCCTGGTGGCCCTTTGATATCCTATTATTTATGTTATGTTAAGCTGCATAACTCTCTACTCTCCATCGTGGATCTGTTTCCCTATGATTATTACTCTTGTATGGGATATCATTGGTGATTATGGTGCTTGTTAGTGAAGCTATCTTTGCTTAATATATGTACTATTTTTGAGTCGTGTTTAAAATTCCTTCCCCTTTGATTTCTGGCACGTCCGAGTTGGGTTAGACCTTAAGTCAGATGCGAATGTGAATTTCTCTTTGAACTCGGGTGTAACTATGTATATCGTATTTAAAAGAGATAAGTGTATATATGTAGACCAAGAGAGGAAAGTAACCTCTTGGGATACGAGTCACTCATCATTCGTGTCACCCATCATGATCGTTTATGCCTTAAGAACCAAATGACCAACGTGTTCACTCCATGCTGGAGTTCACCATGGAGAAACACGTAGTGAATGAAGATAACGTTCCTTGTTAGGAGACGCCATCTTCTTAAGAGCATACTGGCTGTGTTGCCAGGCCATGACAGTAATTAGTACCAATTTTTAGTATTTAAGGGTAGTAGTAGTAGTAGTAGTAGTGGTTGTCACTCACACTATTGCAAGGTGTGATGTACACATACATGGCTCTGTCTGTAGTGGTCACAACAACCTGTTCCTTCTTGTGTGTGTGTGTGTGTGTGTGTGTGTGTGTGTGTGTGTGTCTCCAAGATAGACCACAAAAGTGTCTTTTTTGTTTTCTGGGGTAAAGCACAAAGGTATTGTTACGTGTTTCCAAAGATGATGTTCTGTGAGTCTTTCAATGCAATACTTAATTTAAGTTTTTGCCAATGACTTGTAACGTGGTGCAGTTTTTGTTACTTGTATTTATTTTTCATACCTATTGATATGACGATATCTTGTGAATGATGCTCCTGTATTTTTGTAATGGCAACACAATATCTCTTGATATAATAAAATGCATAATGTATCGACCTGTTTTCATATCAGTTGAAAGAGATGCAAAACAACATCTGGTTTGCAAGTGAAGTGATATTAGTGAACAATTTGTTGCATGGCGCCACAGCTTGTGAGGTGACACGATGCCACAATATAGTTGCATGGAAATACTAGTAGTAATGTGTAAAGTGAATGCATGCCCTTGCCGCTTCCCTCACCACTCGCTAACGCCATCTCCTCTTTCCCATGGCTGGCGGCACTTTTCCAAGAGAAAGTGAGATGATGGGAGGAGGGAGAATAGAGAGTGAAGGAGAGAGGAGAGAACATAGGGAGGGAAATGTGCAAGAACGAGCCATGTGCACCATTCCATTAAAACAAATGACACCATTAAGTATGTGGTGTCTATTGGTGAACCACAACAAGTGTCTTCTCTCGATGTTCAGTCCTGTATATTGTATAGTATTCACCTTGCACAAAGTCAACTAATATCCTCTTCTGAAAAGTGCTTGGCTATGTTTTGATAAGATAGTTTGTCATATTCTTATTTTTTTTTTTTTCTATTCTTTCGTGTTCTCTTCCTTTTCACCGACTCACTCACGCAGTTGTATACTATCATCTGATAGATTGATTGAGATTAAGAAGTTACATTTCGAAGAAAACTAAATAGTAAGACGTATGTTAGACCATAGAAGTGGGTATACTGTAGATGTAGATTTACGTTTACATATTGTGCGGCATACAGTGACACGGTCGTCTGGCACCACCGACGGTGTCCTCACCACCGTCCTGTTCAGCGTGAACTCAAACATGTTTGGCCTTGCGGTGACGCTACTGAAAAAGCCTGTAGATAGATAGGTAGGCAGATAGATAAGTCAATAAATTCGTGTATGATTGACAAGGTGGATGTGAATGGAAAAAGAAAACGTGCATATTCCTCTACTTATCACCACTTCACCCTTATTTATTGCCAGATATCCTCGTACAATCAGGCGATAGAAATAGAGAATGAGAGAAATAGTGTAGTCTGCCTCTTAAGCCCCGCGGAAGATGCCAACAATCGCTGCACAACAAGATACAATTTTAATATTTCCTTCTTTGGCAAATAACCATAGCTGGACACAATAGCGAAGGAAAGATGTCACAATAACCAGCAAATCATTATGTGGTGTTTATACAAGTATAGTGTCTCATTAAAAAGAGATTTTGTAAGAGATAGTTAACATAAACATTTGTACACACCTGCTCCTTTGACAGACACCGCCTGCTACGAATGGGCCATGGGGCGGCAGTTGTCTACTAGTCGTGGTGACGGTAAGGGTGGTGGTGCTGGCAGTGGTTATACTGTCCACACACACCACACACACACACACACACACACACACACTGCCATGAACACTCAAAAGACAATCACACACACACACACACACACACACACGTGATGTGTTGCTATATCACCGATAGATTTCAAGCAGTGCCAGTCACCTATCACCATGCGGCAAGACAAACAGTGCAATTGCACGCCTTCACCACAACCTCCACACTGCCTTATCTTCATCAATTAAAGGTACTTATAAGGCCATTCACTTATTGTTAGGTTTTCTTTACGTATGAGAATTTAATTAGCACGTAAATATTAATATGTGATAGGTATAACGACCATTAAAAAGAGCAAGGCGTCTATAATACCCGCTTATATTTGCTTCCTTCACGTACCGTAAGCCAAACATGTGTCACAATGCAAGCCACCAGTGCACCATTTCATATGCCCTGGTCAATAGTTCCCTGAGTGGCTTAATTTTAGCTTGGTAAGATGATAAAGGCTAAATATGGAGGTCCGCCGCCAGTGTTGCCTCCGGGCCGCCTCCCACCCAAGTCCCCCAGCCATCACCCTCCCCCCTAGGCAGCCTGCTGGGTTGAATGCTTTTTTCAAATATTTCCTGAGGGTAATATTACGCTTCCATGGTATGTTTTATGGTTTGTTTAAATGTTTCGTTGTGTTTGAAGTGTGTTCCGCCCTGTGTTGGGTAAATATGTGGCGTTTAGTGGTGTTTTATGGCGAATGTTAAAGGCTTTTTAACGGTCAAAATTTTCCATTTCCAGTTTTCTGGTTTTTATTTGAAGGTATAAGTGGGCCTTTGTGGTATCAGAGGATCGCCGGTGTCCTTTTAAGCGTGAAATCAATCTATTGAGTGAAATATGTGGACTTTGAAATGGTGTTTGGAGGTGTTGAAAAAACGTCATATTTTTCTTTATTTTATTTGCTCACGTTTGTGCTTCTCGGTGTAACTCGCTGTGGAATGCCTTAAAAGATAGCTCATACTCCCTCAAATGTGGTAAATTACTCGCCAAGTGAAAATGGCTTGACTTTGCATGGTGTTTTAGCAGATTTATAAGTTTAAATGTTTTTTTATATATAGCATACTTAATTTAGGCATTTTAAAAAAACTAGTTAAGCTGGAGTTGTTTTGATTTTTTTAAAACTATTTTTAGTATTTATCACGTCATAAAATAACAAGCATTCGGGCGTGGCTTCGTTTATTCGAAAAGTCATTTTAAAATGAAATTATTTACGTAATTTAGCCGAGTCATCCCCGCTTCCGCCGTTCTCTGTGACGACCACAGCCCCAGGCTGGCGCCTCTTTTCCAAACCCGCAGTTCGTCAATATTTTGCCTAATATCTGGTGATTTCTACGTGTTTTCGTGTGTTGCTAGGGTCAGGTGTGTAGATATTAGTAGCAGAAGGAAGTAGAAAGGAGAAATAAGGGAGGTTAAGGAGGAAGGGAAGGAGAAAGAGAGAGAGAAGGAAGAGGAGAAGCCAAGCCACAATACTTAAGTCACCCTCCATTTCCTCAATATTTTGCCTAATATCTAATGTTTTGATGTGTTTTCGTGTGTTGCTAGGGTCAGGTGTGTAGATATTAGTAGCAGAAGGAAGTAGAAAGGAGAAATAAGGGAGGTTAAGGAGGAAAGGAAGGAGAAAGAGAGAGAGAAGGAAGAGGAGAAGCCAAGCCACAATACTTGTCACCCTCCATTTCCTCAATATTTTGCCTAATATCTAATGTTTTGATGTGTTTCTAGGCTCAGACGTGAAGACGGAAGTAATAGAAGAAAGAAGAAGGAGAAATAAAGGAGGAGGACGAAGAATAAACGAGAAATAGAGGCGGAATAGGAGAAGGAGCTAAGGTGGAATATTTAGGTAAGTGTCCTTTTAATCTTAATGTTCTTTATAATGCATAATGTTGGTCTGGGATATATTTGGAGTGTTTTAAGTGTGTTTTGTGGGTGATATAAGTATATTCTGGGTGTATTTCGTGTGCTTTTAGTGTGTTTTAAGTCTCTTACAGAGGTATATTTGACGTGCCTTGAGTGTGGTGTGGAGGTGTGTTTGAGTATCTGCATGTTTTGAGTGTGTTTTGGGGGCATTTTGAGGTGTTGCATGGTGTTTATAGTGTTTCAAGTTACGTATTTTGGTGTGTACCTATTGGGTGTTTCTAGTGAGTCTTAGGTGTATATTCCAGCATTGTGAGGTGTTGCATGGTGTTTTGAGTGTGTTTTGGGTTAGATTTGAGTGTTTTTAGAGCTTTTGATGTGTATTAGGGGTCTCTTGGATGTGTGTGGGGATGATTTCATTATAAATTGAGTGTCTATAGTGGTGTCTATGCTGTGGATGTGTTGTGGCTGTGCTGTGGCAAAGATGGCGTTATTAAGTAGTGGGTGAGATTGTAGCATACTTTAAACACTTCCTAAATTGTTCTTGACATACTGAGAATATTGCAATACTGTATAGTTAGCCGACTCACACTTCATACCTTTCCTTTCATCTCACCTGCAACATGTTCACTGTACAGATGTTTGTCGGGTTCCTGAAGATGCGTCGACGTGTTATCATCCACGCAAGCTTCCGCAACCCAGCCAGTGTACCACAGGACGGGAAGAGGAAGCCAGCGGCTGCATGCACCATTGAACAGGACGGCATTGTATTCCTCCCACAGGAGTGACTACAGCGAAGCAAGCCCAGAATAAAGTGTTGAGTGACCGTGATGTGAGTATTGTGGTTTGCACATCACACTTTTATCTCCGCGTGTCTCATTTAAAAAAGGTTTTGAACTCTTTGTTGTTATTTTTTTTCAAGACTTATTACTGTTGACGCCATTTCAATATTGTTCCACCTCTTGTTCCAGGATTCAGTACTACTAACACCAAAGAAGTGAAGGAAGTGTTCGGAGTGAACGTGCAAGACATACAACAGACACCAGACTGCTGCCGCTGCTGCTACTGCCGGTGTAGCCAAAGGAACAAAAGGTCCGGAGCAGGAGGAAGAAATGGGTGATTCTTGGAAACGCAGCAATGAAGTTGTGAAGGTTGGCCACAAATCTTCATCACTGGTGTAGTGTATTTCATTGACCATTTGTAGATTGGGTGGATAAACTTGTAGATTTTGTAGACAGTTGTAGATGTGTAGCTAGTGGGTAAGGTTTTTTGCAATGCCTTATCTACACCAGCAGAAAACAGTGATATGGACAACTTGTGCATAGTGATAGCAGTGTACAGTGTACATGTATACCTCTTTTTCTTTTCAATGGTAAATATTTCTATTTAATATGTTCTATTTGATATGTTTAATATGTTTTCATGTGTTATTTTATATACCTTGCATTGTGTTATTCCCTGTGTAAATCCTCTGCTTTCACGTGTGAAATGTATACCAGTATCCAATTTTCACCCTTAATTAATGCGTCCTGTTATAGGCTTATTAGTTTTTCATATTTCCTACCAGATGTCTCCGGTGTGTCGCCTAGTGTGTTCCCTTGTCCAGCTCGAGAGAGAGACTCGGATCACCACCGCGTCGAGCTGCCTGCCCACCTCCCTCCATTCTCCTTCGCCTCTCACTTGAGTATTGTGAATGTTGTATTTATTTTCATCACGCCTCTGTGTTTGTAAAGGGAGAGTGTTCCAATAAGTGAGCTCTGTTTGCAGTCACATGTGTATTTCAAAGGTGTTTTGCCAAGTGCTGTGCTGAGGTGTTGTGGTGTATCTGTCTGTACGGTGTTCGAGCTAGCTTTCGCCCACGTTTGTGACGCTACCTTCCGTACTGCATTAATGTCTGTGGATTTCCCTCTTTTACCCCCGTCCTGATAAACCTTAAAATTGTGGTTATGTTGGTTCAGTGTACATTTCCCTCGTGTAACGGAGTGGTAAGTCAACCTCCCTCCACGCACAACAGTGTCGGGAATCATTTCCCCGTGTCACGGTGTCATGGGATATTTTCTCTTATGTCTGTTTGCTTGTGGGGTAATGATACGTGTAGTGTGGCATACTGGTGAGTGAAGCTGCATAACTCTCTACTCTCCATCGTGGATCTGTTTCCCCATGATTATTACTCTTGTATGGGTTATCATTGGTGATTATGGTGCTTGTTAGTGAAGCTATCTTTGCTTAATATATGTACTATTTTTGAGTCGTGTTTAAAATTCCTTCCCCTTTGATTTCTGGCACGTCCGAGTTGGGTTAGACCTTAAGTCAGATGCGAATGTGAATTTCTCTTTGAACTCGGGTGTAACTATGTATATCGTATTTAAAAGAGATAAGTGTATATATGTAGACCAAGAGAGGAAAGTAACCTCTTGGGATACGAGTCACTCATCATTCGTGTCACCCACCATGATCGCTTATGCCTTAAGAACCAAATGACCAACGTGTTAACACCACTCCATGCTGGAGTTCACCATGGAGAAACACGTAGTGAATGAAGATAACGTTCCTTGTTAGGAGACGCCATCTTCTTAAGAGAGGGAGTGTAGCCTAGCGAGCATACTGGCTGTGCGTCGCGGTGTGTCTTGCTGCCAGGCCATCACAGTAATTAGTACCAATTACTAGTATTTAAGGGTAGTAGTAGTAGTAGTAGTAGTAGTAGTAGTAGTGGTTATCACTCACACTATTGCAAGGTGTGATGTACACGTGGTTCTGTCTGTAGTCACAACAACCTGTTCCTTCTGTGTGTGTGTGTGTGTGTGTGTGTGTGTGTGTGTCTCCAAGATAGACCACATAAGTGTCTTTTTTGTTTTCTGGGGTGAAGCACAAAGGTATTGTTACGTGTTTCCAAAGATGATGTTTTGTGAGTCTTTCAATGCAATACTTAATTTAAGTTTTTGCCAATGACTTGTAACGTGGTGCAGTTTTTGTTACTTGTATTTATTTTTCATACCTATTGATATGACGATATCTTGTGAATGATGCTCCTGTATTTTTGTAATGGCAACACAATATCTCTTGATATAATAAAATGCATAATGTATCGACCTGTTTTCATATCAGTTGAAAGAGATGCAAAACAACATCTGGTTTGCAAGTGAAGTGATATTAGTGAACAATTTGTTGCATGGCGCCACAGCTTGTGAGGTGACACGATGCCACAATATAGTTGCATGGAAATACTAGTAGTAATGTGTAAAGTGAATGCATGCCCTGCCGCTTCCCTCACCACACGCTAACGCCATCTCCTCTTTCCCATGGCTGGCGACACTTTTCCAAGAGAAAGTGAGATGATGGGAGGAGGGAGAATAGAGAGTGAAGGAGAGAGGAGAGAACATAGGGAGGGAAATGTGCAAGAACGAGCCAGGCCTTCCTTTGGCCAGCCGGCCATGTGCACCATTCCATTAAAACAAATGACACCATTAAGTATGTGGTGTCTATTGGTGAACCACAACAAGTGTCTTCTCTCGATGTTCAGTCCTGTATATTGTATAGTATTCACCTTGCACAATGTCAACTAATATCCTCTTCTGAAAAGTGCTTGGCTATGTTTTGATAAGATAGTTTGTTATATTCTTAATTTCTTCTATTCTTTCGTGTTCTTCTCTTCCTTTTCACCGACTCACTCACGCAGTTGTATACTATCATCTGATAGATTGATTGAGATTAAGAAGTTACATTTCGAAGAAAACTAAATAGTAAGACGTATGTTAGACCATAGAAATGGGTATACTGTAGATGTAGATTTACGTTTACATATTGTGCGGCATACAGTGACACGGTCGTCTGGCACCACCGACGGTGTCCTCACCACCGTCCTGTTCAGCGTGAACTCAAACATGTTTGGCCTTGCGGTGACGCTACTGAAAACGCCTGTAGATAGATAGATAGATAAGTCAATAAATTCGTGTATAATTGACAAGGTGGATGTGAATGGAAAAGAAAACGTGTATATTCCTCTACTTATCACCACTTCACCCTTATTTATTGCCAGAAATCCTCGTACAATCAGGCGATAGAAATAGAGAATGAGAGAAATAGTGTAGTCTGCCTCTTAAGCCCCGCGGAAGATGCCAACAATCGCTGCACAACAAGATACAATTTTAATATTTCCTTCTTTGGCAAATAACCATAGCTGGACACAATAGCGAAGGAAAGATGTCACAATAACCAGCAAATCATTATGTGGTGTTTATACAAGTATAGTGTCTCATTAAAAAGAGATTTTGTAAGAGATAGTTAACATAAACATTTGTACACACCTGCTCCTGTGACAGACACCGCCTGCTACGAATGGGCCATGGGGCGGCAGTTGTCTACTAGTCGTGGTGACGGTAAGGGTGGTGGTGCTGGCAGTGGTTATACTG
Organism: Portunus trituberculatus; assembly: GCF_017591435.1. Taxonomy (NCBI): domain Eukaryota; kingdom Metazoa; phylum Arthropoda; class Malacostraca; order Decapoda; family Portunidae; genus Portunus; species Portunus trituberculatus. The sequence continues at coordinate 1,086,420 of NC_059266.1, forward strand.
TCCCATACACACCCACACCCACATCCACACGCACACACACACTGCCATGAACACTCAAAAGACAATCACACACACACACACACACACACACACGTGATGTGTTGCTATATCACCGATAGCAGTGCCAATCACCTGTCACAATGCGGCAAGACAAACAGTGCAATTGTACGCCTTCACCACAACCTCCACACTACTTATCTTCATCAATTAAAGGTACTTATAAGGCCATTCACTTATTGTTAGGTTTTCTTTACGTATGAGAGTTTAATTAGCACGTAAATATTAATATGTGATAGGTATAACGAACATTAAAAAGAGCAAGGCGTCTATAATACCCGCTGATATTTGCTTCCTTCACTTAACGTAAGCCAAACATGTGTCACAATGCAAGCCACCAGTGCACCATTTCATATGCCCTGGTCAATAGTTCCCTGAGTGGCTTAATTTTAGCTTGGTAAGATGATAAAGGCTAAATATGGAGGTCCCGCCGCCAGTGTTGCCTCCGGGCCGCCTCCCACCCAAGTCCCCCAGCCATCACCCTCCCCCCTAGGCAGCCTGCTGGGTTGAATGCTTTTTCAAATATTTCCTGAGGGTAATATTACGCTTCCATGGTATGTTTTATGGTTTGTTTAAATGTTTCGTTGTGTTTGAAGTGTGTTCCGCCCCTGTGTTGGGTAAATATGTGGCGTTTAGTGGTGTTTTATGGCGAATGTTAAAGGCTTTTTAACGGTCAAAATTTTCCATTTCCAGTTTTCTGGTTTTTATTTGAAGGTATAAGTGGGCCTTTGTGGTATCAGAGGATCGCCGGTGTCCTTTAAGCGTGAAATCAATCTATTGAGTGAAATATGTGGACTTTGAAATGGTGTTTGGGGTGTTGAAAAAACGTCATATTTTTCTTTATTTTATTTGGTCACGTTTGTGCTTCTCGGTGTAACTCGCTGTGGAATGCCTTAAAAGATAGCTCATACTCCCTCAAATGTGGTAAATTACTCGCCAAGTGAAAATGGCTTGACTTTGCATGGTGTTTTAGCAGATTTATAAGTTTAAATGTTTTTTTATATTTAGCATACTTAATTTAGGCATTTTTTAAAAACTAGTTAAGCTGGAGTTGTTTTGATATTTTTAAAACTATTTTTAGTATTTATCACGTCATAAAATAACAAGCATTCGGGCGTGGCTTCGTTTATTCGAAAAGTCATTTTAAAATGAAATTATTTACGTAATTTAGCCGAGTCACCGCCCGCTTCCGCCGTTCTCTGTGACGACCACAGCCCCAGGCTGGCGCCTCTTTTCCAAACCCGCAGTTCGTCAATATTTTGCCTAATATCTGGTGATTTCTACGTGTTTTCGTGTGTTGCTAGGGTCAGGTGTGTAGATATTAGTAGCAGAAGGAAGTAGAAAGGAGAAATAAGGGAGGTTAAGGAGGAAGGGAAGGAGAAAGAGAGAGAGAAGGAAGAGGAGAAGCCAAGCCACAATACTTAAGTCACCCTCCATTTCCTCAATATTTTGCCTAATATCTAATGTTTTGATGTGTTTTCGTGTGTTGCTAGGGTCAGGTGTGTAGATATTAGTAGCAGAAGGAAGTAGAAAGGAGAAATAAGGGAGGTTAAGGAGGAAAGGAAGGAGAAAGAGAGAGAGAAGGAAGAGGAGAAGCCAAGCCACAATACTTAGTCACCCTCCATTTCCTCAATATTTTGCCTAATATCTAATGTTTTGATGTGTTTCTAGGCTCAGACGTGAAGACGGAAGTAATAGAAGAAAGAAGAAGGAGAAATAAAGGAGGAGGACGAAGAATAAACGAGAAATAGAGGCGGAATAGGAGAAGGAGCTAAGGTGGAATATTTAGGTAAGTGTCCCTTTTAATCCTAACGTTCTTTATAATGCATAATGTTGGTCTGGGGTATATTTGGGGTGTTTTAAGTGTGTTTTGTGGGTGATATAAGTATATTCTGGGTGTATTTCGTGTGCTTTTAGTGTGTTTTAAGTCTCTTATACAGGTGTATTTGACGTGCCTTGAGTGTGGTGTGGAGTGTGTTTGAGTATCTGCATTTTTTTTGTGTGTTTTGGGGCATTTTGAGATGTTGCATGGTGTTTATAGTGTTTCAAGTTACGTATTTTGGTGTGTACCTATTGGGTGTTTCTAGTGAGTCTTGGGTGTATATTCCAGCATTGTGAGGTGTTGCATGGTGTTTTGAGTGTGTTTTGGGTTAGATTTGAGTGTTTTAAGAGGTTTTGATGTGTATTAGGGGTCTCTTGGATGTGTGTGGGGATGATTTCATTATAAATTGAGTGTCTATAGTGGTGTCTATGCTGTGGATGTGTTGTGGCTGTGCTGTGGCAAAGATGGCGATATTAAGTAGTGGGTGAGATTGTAGCATACTTCCTAAATTGTTCTTGACACACTGAGAATATTGCAATACTATATAGTTAGCCGACTCACACTTCATACCTTTCCTTTCATCTCACCTGCAACATGTTCACTGTACAGATGTTTGTCGGGTTCCTGAAGATGCGTCGACGTGTTATCATCCACGCAAGCTTCCCCAACCCAGCCAGTGTACCACAGGACGGGAGGAGGAAGCCAGCGGCTGCATGCACCATTGAACAGGACGGCATTGTATTCCTCCCACAGGAGTGACTACAGCGAAGCAAGCCCAGAATAAAGTGTTGAGTGACCGTGATGTGAGTATTGTGGTTTGCACATCACACTTTTATCTCCGCGTGTCTCATTTAAAAAGATTTTGAACTCTTTGTTGTTATTTTTCAGGACTTATTACTGTTGACGCCATTTCAATATTGTTCCACTTCTTGTTCCAGGATTCAGTACTACTAACACCAAAGAAGTGAGGGAAGTGTTTGGAGTGAACGTGCAAGACATACAACAGATACGAGACTGCTGCTGCTGCTGTTACAGCCGGGTTAGCCAAAGGAACAAAAGGTCTGGAGCAGGAGGAAGAAGAGGGTGATTCTTGGAAACGTATCAATGAAGTTGTGAAGGTTGGCCACAAATCTTCATCACTGGTGTAGTGTATTTCATTGACTATTTGTAACATAACATAACATAAATAATAGGATAATAAAGGGCCTCCAAGGCCCATCTAGGTTATCCTGTATCATTGGCACAGCGACCTCGTCATCAGTACTTAAAGATACACTTAGAAGTACACAGTACATTATGTACTAATTCTAAATATTTGGCCCATTAACAGGGCTAAGTCCTGCAGCGATTTCCTCTACACTCTGTGATCCCCATACATGGGGATCATGTCTTGTTTAACTCTAATAATTCCCGGTTTTATATCAATATTTTTAAAAGCCCCTAAACTACTCGTCGCACTGTTTGTAACAGGATTTCCTATTCTTTCCCTAGTAAATACTGAAGAAAATTGTTCATTCAATAATTCTACTATGTCTTCATTTTGATCTACTACTACACTATCTTTTCTGAGTGGTCTAATCCTATCCTTATTTCTTTTATCACTGACCTTGTAATAACTATATAATTTTTTTGAATCTTTACTCCCAGCTCTAGCTAGTTTTATCTCTGCCTGCCTTTTACTTTTTTTTATAACCTTACTCAAATCATCTCTGACCTGTCTGTACCTAATCAAATCTACATCTTCCCCACTTTTCTGCAACTCTCTATATGCCCTCTTCTTTTCTCTGATCTGGCTACCTATCTCATGAGTCCACCATAATGGCTTTCTGTTTCTCTGTCTTATATCTTTGTAAGGGATACACTGCATCACTATACCCTTTACTACAACCTTAAAAATATCCCACATCTCCTGTGCAGTTTTATTTCCAAAACGATCTTCCCAGTTTACCTCTCCTAGTAACTGACGTAACCTACCATAACTGCCTTTCTGATAGTTTGGGACTCTAGTCTTATTCACTATATTATCCCTACTGGAATTAATGATAAATCTAATTATATGATGGTCACTGTTTGCTAAAGTCTCTCCTACCTCAACTTCCCTTAAACAATGCTCAATATTTGTTAGTACTATGTCTAAAACCTTTCTCCCCCTAGTAGGTTTATCTACCATCTGCACTAACTTTACATAAACTTATTTTCACTAGCATCTCCTACCATCCTCTCCCAGTTTACTGACTTAAGATTAAAATCCCCTAAGATAATTGTCTGACTAGTACACCCCCTATTTATCTCATCTACCATAAGGTTGTCTACATCTGCTGACTGGTTAGGTGGTCTATAAAAAGCTCCTACTCTAATAACCTTACTTTTGTTTACTCTAACATCCAGCCATAAAGACTCTACTCTGTTTTCTACCATTAACCTGACTGGAAATGAAGGATTTTTTTACATAAATAACTACTCCACCTATCCTACCAATTCTCTGGTGTAAATACATAATGTATCCATCTACTTCATATTCTTTCCTATTTTCTCTAAACTTTTCCTCATTTACCCATGCCTCTGTGACACATACAAAGTCCTCCTCAACTATATAACTAGATAACTCGTCCTTCTTGTTACTAAAACTCCTGGCATTTACATAAAAACATTTAAGTCCAGCTACCTTCCTAGATGCTGTCTCCTTATTTGGAATCCTAATCTTATTCTCTCCTATTTGCACCTGGAAATCTTTCCTAATCTTTTCACTATCTCTGTTTATCCTATCAAATTTGTCTAACATCTTTCTTCTGGAATGCATTTGCTACCTCACCTCCTACACTCCATCCCAACTCCCCCCTCCAGACATCCACTCAGCTGTCTGTGGATTTCCCTTTTTTACCCCCCTCCTGATAAACCCTAAAAGCGTGGTTATGTTGGTTCAGTGTACATTTCCCTCGTGTAACGGAGTGGTAAGTCAACCTCCCTCCACGTACAACAGTGTCGGGAATCATTTTCCCCGTGTCACGGTGTCATGGGATATTTTCTCTTATGTTTGTTTGCTTGTGGGGTAATGATACGTGTAGTGTGGCATACTGGTGAGTGAAGCTGCACAACTCTCTACTCTCCATCGTGGATCTGTTTCCCCATGATTATTACTCTTGTATGGGATATCATTGGTGATTATGGTGCTTGTTAGTGAAGCTATCTTTGCTTAATATATGTACTATTTTTGAGTCGTGTTTAAAATTCCTTCCCCTTTGATTTCTGGCACGTCCGAGTTGGGTTAGACCTTAAGTCAGATGCGAATGTGAATTTCTCTTTTAACTCGGGTGTAACTATGTATATCGTATTTAAAAGAGATAAGTGTATATATGTAGACCAAGAGAGGAAAGTAACCTCTTGGGATACGAGTCACTCATCATTCGTGTCACCCATCATGATCGTTTATGCCTTAAAAGTTAAATCGTTAACGAAAATATTAAGTTCGTTAATTAAGGATTAACGGACTAACGGTTTAATGTTCAGGTTTCCCAAATACGAATGAGTAAAAATACTCTTCAGCGATGGCACGGATAAGTCTCGAAGCAGTAAACTCCAAGAACGAACCGAGAGATGCAAGTGTTGGTGTCAGTTTTCAGGCGTCACTCGTCACTGCTCGCTCAGTGTCTCGGAGGTTGCGGGAGTAGTGAGCCAGGTCTCGGTCATCTCAGTAATTTTCATATACCCCACCAGTGTCACTCTTGTGATGTGATCGATAACCAGGTAGTGCGGACTGCATTATTTCGTCTCAGTTTAGTGTTGTGTTACGGTCAGTAAATAAATATACGTAGCGCGGCGGTGGAAGGGACTGAGAGGGCCGCTGGTGAGACATGGTGTGCTCTGCTTGTTTCCCTGCGTGGCTGCTGCCGGGAGACTCGGGACGCAAGGTAAAGTGCAGCTATTGGTGGTTGTTTTCTTGTAGGCTTAAGGACACAATCATTATATCTCACAAGTTTTTACCTTTCAATGTCACAAATCCTCTTTTCCGCCTCCTCCTTCCAGGTTTTTTCTTTACTCATCATTTATTCTGTCAATCCGTCGCAAAGTGAGGAAACAATGAATGGACATTATCTATCTCTTCAATTTTTCATTCACCTATTTATCTATTTCATGTTTTAGCCATTTGTTGATCTCGACATAAAAAGAGGAAGAAAAAAAAAATGTAAGTAGGCTATTAGGCAACCTCCCATACCTCATCTCACAGCGAGCGTGTTTCATTTGCCTGATTGTGTGCTGATTGACAGGCCGTGCAGTGTGCAGCCTAAGGAACTCCGTAGAGAGGAAAATGATAATCGGGAGACGAAATAGAGTTTATTGATTGAAAATTCTCGTTCATCTTGGTAACACGAAATAGGTACTTACGTGGGGAGGTGGAGGGGAGGTAGGGGAGTTCGGTGGAAGGGGTGACCAAGCTGGGAGGGGATGGAGGCAAAGATAGATAGGAAAGAAAAAGAAGAGATGTGATGGAGGAAGAATTTGTAACGTGAGGGAAAAGAAGGAAGAGAGAATGAATGAGAGGTATGAACGGAGAGGTAAGGTCAGGAATGGAGGAAACTAGAGATATGGAAAGAGGAAAGCTTGGAAGTAGATAAGGATGAAGGAATGAACTAGTGGACTAGGAGAAAAGAAAGAAAAATTTGGAATATGGAGGAAAGAAAGTTAGAGAAACTGAAAAAAACAAAAAGAAGTAATGGAAGACATGGAGAAGGGGAAGGATATAAGGAGGAAGGAAACAAGAAGAGGGAAATGAGAAAGAGAAAGATAAGAGAGTTTTCAGAAGGTATGGAGGGATGATGGGAAAAAAAGGGATAGATGGGTAGAGATGAAGGAAAGAAGTTAATGTTCATATGGTAGTTGGAAAGGAATGGGAGGGGAAGGATGGGGAAATGGTGGGGATAGGGAATATTGGGGAATGGAAGTAAGGGACACGAACACATCACTGGGGATTACTGTACTTACAGGGACTTGTAGAACTAACTGTGTGTGTGTGTGTGTGTGTGTGTGTGTGTGCGTGTGTAATTGTGTAATTGTAGTGTTCAGTTATCCTATAAATGTACACAATATTCCTACATTTTGATTGGTATTACTTAAGAGTTAATAAAAGTAGAAATGTTTTAAGTAGTAATAGTAGTAGTGGTAGTAATAGTAAATACATGTAACCTAACACTCATTATATACATAGTAAAACACTGGTAAAATACTGCTTGATAGAATGTACTTAAATGTATGTTAGGGCGACGGGTTGAGGGGGCGAGGGAGCGAGGTTGAGGGTGACGGGCTGGCGGGGTGTTTGGTCAAGCCCTGTGGAAGGCAGTGGGGATAGTGAGGGCAGGTGGAGGTGGAGGGGGATGGGGAGACACCTACCACGGGACTAGTAATGCCTGACTAGACGCTTCAGGGTTTGTGTTTTGCGACTTTGTGTTCATTCATCAGGACTGTTCTTGATTCAAAGGCCTCAGGAATGGTGAGTCTGGCTCCCATGGGTGGTTTAGTCATCATGGTGTGGGAGTCCTAAAGAGCCACTAGAAACAGGAAAGTAGTCTTGAAAATCCCAGTCACATCCACTACAGCCTGTTGAAAGTTGTCACGATGAGACGCCCCTGGTGTTTTTGAAAATATGGTCCCTGACTCGTATGTGAAAGTCTCTCTCTCTCTCTCTCTCTCTCTCTCTCTCTCTCTCTCTCTCTCTCTCTCTCTCTCTCTCTCTCTCTCTTTCGCTACAGTTTCTTGGAGCGGGCCGAGGTGGCGTCAAAGCGCACGCCGTGGTTCAGGAAAAACTCCTCGATGGGCGTCGTGCTGCCGTCGTCCGTGTCGTCGTCGGTGTCGTGGCGGGGCGGCGCTTCGGGGTCCGCGTGTGCCTCGTGCTCGGGGACTTGGGTCGGGATGGTAATGGCGGTGGTGGTGGTGGTGGTGGTCACCTGTAGGGGATGAAGAGGGATGGTGTCGTGCAGTGATGGTGGTGAATGATGATGGTGATGGTGTTGGTGATGATGATGGTTATGATGGCGGTGACTCGCCTCCACAATAGTAGCCTCGCCGCGGGGACTGCCGGTGGAGGAGGAGGAGGAGGAGGAGAGTGTGGGTGTGGTGGAGGCGGCTTCTTTGTGGAGGTGGTTGTGGTGGAGGTGGTGAGGGGAATCTGCGGGGGTGTACTGTCTGGGAGGGGGAATGATGATGTGGTCCAAGGAAGGCTCGGCTGGGGGTGAGGGCGGCGACGGACCCTGTTCCTTGAGACGTGAGTCGTGCAGGAGGTCAAGGATGACCAACTCTGAGGGCTGCGCGGCGGGGCGTGCCGCGGCTGTCTCCTGATCGGGGAGGCACGCCAGTGCCTGGTGGTTTTTGCCCGGCCGAGGCCGCCAGTTGATCAGGCCACCAGTGCCGCCGCCGCCATTAGTGCTCCCCTCCGTGCCACTATCGCCACTCCCCTCGCTTGTGTCGCCCAGCCTGATGGTGATGGTCTTCATCTCGCAGCTGTCGGAAGCCTCGGCGTCACTTTCCTCCAGGATTCTGAAGGACGCGTCCTGCTGGCCGTGGCTGCCGCTTGACCGCCGCGGCCAGGGGGCACGCGGCGGGCCACCAGCATGGGGCAGTTCGGGCATGTCGAAGGACACCCTGGCGGGCCGCTCCGTCCTGGGGAAAGCGACGCATCGCAGAATGCCGCGCACGTCCGCCACCCTCGCCGCCACGCCCACCTTGCGGCGACGGTGACGCCCCTCTCGCCGTCCCAGCACCTCCACACGCCGCGCCCCTTTTGGCTTGGCTTCCAGCAGGAGCTTCTCGTAGTCTTCTCCGCTGCCCCACGCAGCTCCCTCTGCCACCGCCTCGCCCAGAGGTGAGTGGGGGGCAGGCGATTCGGGTGACGTCACCCACCCCGGCGCGCCGTTATCCACACACGATAGAGGCGAGCCGTAGCCCTCCAGGCCACCGCCACTGGTCTCTGGGCACTCTAAGGAGCCAAAGGAACACTGCTGCACGAACCACCCATCCGGCGGCTGTCCCTGGGGACAGTGTCCAGGCTGTCCAGGGCAGTCCTCGTGTGTGCGGGGTGACGTACCCTCCCTCCTACAGTCTCCTTCCTTCGTCCCTGTCCGTGTCCCGTCTGCCACCCGCTGGCACCTGGCGGCCGCCTCGCCGTACTGTCCTCCCACTGCCGTCAAGATGACGTGCTCCTCAGCCTGGCACCGCTCCTCCACCTCGCTGGCCTCGCATGCTCTGCTGC
>NC_059266.1:1100538-1105538 GCF_017591435.1 Portunus trituberculatus
AAATGTAAAATAAAATGATAGAAAAGCACTTGATAGATTGACAGACAGACAGATAGACAGACATCTTTTTTTCTCTCTCTCTCTCTTTTCCTTCTTTTCTCCTTCTTTTTCCTTCTTCTGTCTTCAGTCCTTCACTTCCATTCATTTTCTTTTTTCCTTCTTTTCTTTCCCTCTTTTCTTTTTCTTCTTTTATTTCTTTCTTTTACCACTCCCTGACTTTCTTCCTCTTCCCTTCTTTTACTTTACTTACTCCCATCTTCATCTCCTCTCTTACTTTCTTTCCTTCTCCCTTTCCTTCTCTCCCTTTCCTTTCCACCCCTTGAACCTTCTCCTCTTCTTCCTCCTCGTCCTCCTTCTCCCCCTCCTCCTCTCCCATTATTTCATCAGATCTCTTGTCTTTCCCTTTCGCTTCATCAACTGTCTCTTATCCATCTCTTCCTCAACCCTTTCGTCACCCTCTTCTTCTTCTTCTTCTTCTTCTTCTTCTTCTTCTTCTTCTTCTTCTTCTGTACTCTTCTCGTTGCTCTTCCCAACATTCCTCGTTTATCACGTGTTCTCCCCTCTCCCTCTCTTCGCTAATTAACATTTTTATCGCCTTCTTTCTCATCTTCATTTAATTTTCCATCCAAGTTATTTTCTCAGATTAGAAAGAAAATTAATCTTATTCCTCTTGTTAGTCTTTCCTTTGTTTCTTTTCCGTCTTTCTTGTGAGTTTTATATTGTTCTTTATTTCATTATCTAGTTGTTTTTGTTGTTGTTCTTTTGTTTTTGTTGTGGTGCCTCCTATCTCAAAGCCCACCCGCTAGGAAACCGTTGCCCAGAGTGAGGAAGCCCAACCCACACTCGGACCGCGGACAGGATTCGAACCCGTGCGCTTTGGGACTCCTCCTGTTGACATCTTTTTAATTTTTTTTTTTCGTATTCTTCTTTATTTCGTTATTTAGTTGGTTTCATTTTTACTCTTCGTTTTGTTGTGGTTATATTCAATGCGGTTCTCTTTTTTGAAACTCCAAATCTTCTGTTAATATTTTTTTTTCGTATTGTTGTTCTTTATTTTCTTGTTTAGTTATTTTTATTGTTATTTTTTTTCATTTTTGTGGTTTTATTATTTTTTTTGTTCTCTTAAGAAAACTAATCTTTTTTATTCTTTCTTGGTTTCTGTTCCTTCTTTCTTGTGGGTTTCTTATTGTTCTTCTTTATTTTGTTGTTTAGTTATTTTTGTTGTTGTTCATTCGTCTTTGTCGTGGTTTTATTTATTGTGATTCTCCTTTTTAAAACTTCAAATCTCCTGCAAACATCTTTTTTTGGTATCGTTCTTCTTTATTTCCTTAATTGTTTCCTTTCCTTTCCTTTCCTTATTGTTATTCCTCAGTCCTTGTTGTGCTTTTATTTACGACAGTTCTCTTTTTTAAACCCTAATCTCCTGTAAACACCTTTTTCATTTTTTTATTGCCACATTTTCTTTTCCCTAAACTCACATCTTCATTTCTATAAACGTCTTCTAATGTTCCTTTTTAAAACCTATAACTTTTTTCCATTGTCTTTTTCTCTTACAGTAACGTGAATGGCAACAAAGACAAATTACCCTATTTATTTATTTATTTATTTATTTATTTATTTGTGGCTCTAATTGATCTTGTTCTTTATTTCTTTGTCTTTATTTCTTGCCGGCGATTTGAGTGTTGTCAAGGAACGATTATGAAATTTGTCTTTGATTTCCTCTTTGCACACTTTTATTGCATTTCTCATTATTCTTTTCCTTTATTCGGTTCTCCCTGTTTCAGATTATATTATCAGTTCTTCTCTTAACACACACACACACACACACACACACACACACACACACACACACACACACACACACACACACACACTCTCTCTCTCTCTCTCTCTCTCTCTCTCTCTCTCTCTCTCATTACCTATTTTCTTTCTCCTTCTCTTTCTCCCCCTCACAATATCTACGGACGAACAGAGGAGAGAGAGAGAGAGAGAGAGAGAGAGAGAGAGAGAGAGAGAGAGAGAGAGAGAGAGAGAGAGAGAGAGAGAGAGAGAGAGAGAGAACTAATAACATAATCGGGAAGATGGGAACTGAAGATGATAGGATAAAGAAAATAGATAGGAAAGAGATACTCGTGAATAGAAAAGATGAAAAGAAGACAACAGGAAAGGCGTAGATAGAGATAAGAGTGAAGAAAAGGGGAATAAATAGCAGATAGATAGATAAGTAGATAAATAGATATAAGATTACAAGAAAAAAAATAAAAGTAGACGATGATAAGAAATGAATAGAGAAATACAAATGGTAGATAAGGATAAGTAAGAATGAAAGTGAGGAAAAGAGAAATAGAAAGATAATATTAGAAAGACAAATAAGTCAAGAATCACAAGAAAGAATTAAAAGACAATATTATAAAAGCGAGATTAAAAGGCAAAGAATCACGAGATAATTAAAGACAGACTATTACAAAAACGAGCTGAAAGGATAAAGAATCACAAGAAAGAGTTAAATAGAGACAATATTAGAATAAGTAAAGAATAATGAGTGTTTTTATGTAAGAGAGGAGGACTGGCTAAGTACAACAAAAGTAAAAGAAAAAAGGCCCACTCAGTCGCCAGTCTCCTTACAGAACCGAAAAAATTAGCCAAAGGAGAGGGACAAATGTCTTGAAGTCTCCTCTTGAATGAAGTCAAGTAACAGGAAGTTGGAAATACAGACACAGGCAGGGAATTTGAGTTTACCAGAGAAAGGAATGCATGACTGAGACTACTGGTTAACTCTTGCATTAGGGAGTTGGACAGAATAGGGATGAGAGGAAGAAGAAAGCTTTACACAACCCAATGACAGACAATGATAAAAAACGAAACAGAGAAATATAAAGAAAAAAAAAAACTATAAAAAAACTTACAATGAAAGAGTTAACGACACCACAGACACACTTACCCAGATAACGCAGGTCGTGTACATGGAAAACCCTATGAATTTTGCCTCGTTGAAGTTTTCCGGCAGGTTCCTCGTCTTGACAGCATACACGGTGCACATCAGGATAAGGAAGAAGTCCCAGGCGAGCGGTATAATGATAGCCCGGTCAGTGGTGTTGCAGACGAGAATCACCTGCCATAGATTGTCAGATTAGGCGTGGAATTTAACTCCTTTCAGTACTGGGACACATTTTCTACCTTGAGTTTTTGGTGTGATTAGATGTTTTTATTTACTCGTACATTAGGAAGGGTTTATGGAGGTCAGAAGATTAATGGTCCTGCCAGACAAGATTCACCTGCATTGATTGTCAGGTTAGGGGTGGAACTTTACCCTTTCAGTACTGGGACGCATTTTTTACCACGAGTTTGGGGTATTAGATTATTTTATTTACATTAGGAAGGGTTTATGGAGGTCAGAAGATTAATGGTCCTGTCAGTGGTGTTACAGACGAGATTGTTTCATTAGGCGTGATACTTAACCCCTTCAGTACTGGGACGCATTCTTTACCACGAGTTTTGAGTGTGATTAGATCATTTCATTTACATTAAGAAAGGTTTATGGAGGTCAGAGGGGGGATAATGGTCAGTCTTCACTATTTTAATCCACACACAAGTTTATGAAGTTTAAAATCACCAAATAGTAAGCAGAATGAATATAGAAACACGTCCTGGTACAGAAGGGGTTAAATGGAATAAGTTTCAAGATAGTTATCCTTAAATTTTTGGTGCTTCTCGATTCTTTTTGTGTGTGTGTGTGTGTGGGGGGAACCTGCCATTGATTGATTGTTTAGTTAGACATGGTTCTTAGCCACCAAATAAACACACACCAAGACAGAAATACACACGCAAATACACACACACACACACACACACACACACACACACACACACACACACACACACACACACACACACACACACACACACAGCGGTATTCTAACTAAAAGCACGTTAGAATGTGATCAATCTCTCTCTCTCTCTCTCTCTCTCTCTCTCTCTCTCTCTCTCTCTCTCTCACAATATCTGAGTGCCTTCCTGTCTTGCTCGTGTCTGTTATTCCTCTTTGGTATTCCTCCTCCTCCTCCTCCTCCTCCTCCTCCTCCTCCTCCTCCTCCTCCTCCTCCTCCTCCTCCTCTTTCTCCTCCTCCTTCTCCTTTTCATCATTTCTCCGTCTAGTCCTCTCTCCTCCTTCAGCTTTTATCTTGCATATTTCTCTCTCTCTCTCTCTCTCTCTCTCTCTCTCTCTCTCTCTCTCTCTCTCTGCCCATTAACTGCTCTTTCTTTTCCTTTACTTTCTACTTGATTTGTCACTCCTTTCCCCTTCATACACTCCCCTCCTCCCCTACACCTCTCCCCTCACCCACTCCCCTCTTTCTATGCCCCCCCTTCTTTCTTCCTTCCTGCACCTCACTTTCCTTTCCTCTTTCCTCCCCATCCTTCCCTATCATTCACCTCCCCATCTTCCCCTCACCTCCCCTCTTCCCCTGTCACTCACCTTCTCATCCCTCCCTCCCTGTCCCTCTGTCACCTCACCTTCTTCCCTCTGTCCCTCGCTCTCCCTCTTCTATCTTCTCCCCTCACCTTCCCTTCTCCCCTCTCACCCCATCACCTCCCCCTTCCCTTCTCCCCATCCCTCACATTACCTTCTCCTTTCACCTCCTAAATTGCCCATCCTTCAGCTCCTCTTTTCCCTTCCCCTCCCCTCCTCTTTCCTCTCCCCTTTCCCTTCCCTCTTCCCCTCACCTCATCTTCGTTGGGGTAGTGGTGGTTGCTGTCGGGCACGTCCAGGATAAGCATGGCAATGATGATACCCAGCTCGATGCCAATCAGGCCACATGTGATCACCACCTGGCGGGGCGCGACGGGGATGGCGGTGGTGGTGGTGGTGGTGGTGGTGTGAAGATTGGATGAATTATTAGGTTGTTTTTGGTGTTTTTGGTCGTTTTGGTGTTTTTTTTTTATTTAGTTTTGCATGATATTGTCTGTTCTGTTGTATTTTGTTTTGAAATGGAGCGTTTGTT
>NC_059266.1:1110538-1120538 GCF_017591435.1 Portunus trituberculatus
CTAACCTAACCTTACTTTGACCTAACCTAACGTAACTTAAACCTTACCTAACCTTACCTTATATAACCTATCTTATCTTACCTAACCTAACCTAATTTAACCTCACCCCACCTCACCTTACCTAACAAAACCTTACTTTATCTAACCTAACCTTGCTGGACCTAACATAACCTAACCTAACGTAACCTAACCTAATCTCACCTCCACTTACTTACCTAACCTCACCTTACCTCGCCTCATGTCACCTCACCTTAAACTCATCGTAGCGGCAGGGATCAGAGCACACGGAGATGGGAGGTAGGTTTCCAGGAGTGTTGAATTTAATGTCCGATTCCCATAGGTTAAAATTGCCATTGTCCCAGCTCCCCACCGGCTTGTAGATGTAAGTGTTGTTGTCGCCTCGCTGGTAGTTCATGATGTTGTACCTGAGTATGAGGTGGACAGGTGAGAAAGGGGGGTAGAGAGAGAGAGAGAGAGAGAGAGAGAGAGAGAGAGAGAGAGAGAGAGAGAGAGAGAGAGAGAGAGAGAGAGAGAGAGAGAGAGAGAGAGAGAGAGAGAGAGAGAGAGAGAGAGAGAGAGAGAGAGAGAGAGAGAGAGAGAGAGAGAGAGAACAGTGAAAGTCTTAAAACCACATAGCTCCATCTCGTAACTCAGTATCACCTTATTTCCCACGTAGGCAGTGTTAAAGCAGGTGTGATAATGATGGCTCGTACTATTACTTCATTTTCACATCCACAGCAACTCGAATGACATAAGTGCTACCCATTTTTAACTTAGATTTGTTTTTTTTTTCATTGATCATTTTGTACACTTTGCTGACAGATTTAACTTATATTTTCGATCTTTCTTGTTTAGCCTGACGATGAAAATGAACTTACAAACCATCACAACACTAACGCAAATGAATGACCTTTCCTGTTAATTTCTACAGTAAAAAAATGAACTTAATACATATACCACGAAAGAGAGACTTAATATATATACTACGAAAGAACGACTTCATATATATACCACGGAAAAGCGATTTAACCTCTTCAGTACCATGACACGTTTCCATATTCATTCTGCTTACTACTTGTTGACTTGATACAGCCTCAGAAACTTATGTGGGGGATTGAAATATTGAAGACTCTGGCCATTAATCTTTTGACCTCCATAGACCCTTCCTAATGTAAATAAAATCGTCTAACACCCAAAACTCAAGATGAAAATGCGTTCCAGTAATGAAGAAAGAGTGACGATATATATTTGCACTACGAAATGTTTAATATTTACAATGAAAATAAACTTACTGTATATAAACAAGGGTGAGGAATGAGAAGCGAAGGAGTGAATAATAGGGATGAGAAAGAGGTGAGAAGGAGAGGAAGAGATGAGGGAGAGAGATAGAGAGGCCACGAAAGAAAGTAAGAGTGATGAAGGTGAGTGTGTTAGTAGGCAACCTTTCTCACCTGCCAGGAGGGTCCCCGCGATCGTCGAAGGTGACAGTCTCGTCGTGGTAGGTGAAAGTGGCGTTCATGAGGTAATCCTGTGGGGGGGTGAGAAGGGAGAAGGTGAGTGTATGTGACAGGGCGGAGGGGGGGTGGAAGAGGACTGACTAGCTGGAGGGGGTGAGTGTATATCTTGTAGCGTTAGTGTACTTAGTTATAGATCATAGTGTACCTTGGTGTGTGTGTGTGTGTGTGTGTGTGTGTGTGTGTGTGTGTGTGTGTGTGTGTGTGTGTGTGTGTGTGTGTGTGTGTGTGTGTGTGTGTGTTTAATCGGTTACAACTCATGCAAGAGAAAGAGGAGGAGGAGGAGGAGGAGGAGGAGGAGGAAGATGACATATAAGAAAATTAGATCAGTGAAGAGGAGAAGAGAGAAAGTAAAACAGGAATATAAAAAACATGGAGGAGGAGAAGAAGAAGAAGAAGAAGAAGAAGAAGAAGAAGAAGAAGAAGAAGAAGAAGAAGAGGAGGAGGAGGAGGAGGAGGAGAATATAGAACACAAGTAGATCTTTTATTAGAGGAAGAGCAGGAGGAAAATGAGGAAGAAAAACACAAAAGAGGCTGTTTGTCATAAGATACGCAATCTCATATGAAGGAAGGACAGAATAATAAAGAAAGACCGTATGTGTGTGTGTGTGTGTGTGTGTGTGTGTGTGTGTGTGTGTGTGTGTGTGTGTGTGTGTGTGTGTGTGTGTGTGTGTGTGTGTGTGTGTGTGTGTGTGTGTGCGTATGTGTGTGTGTGGACCAGTGGATATATAACTTCCAAAACTGACTAGAAATATAAAAAGAAATAATAACAGTACAAAATGATAAAAAAACATGCATAGGCTTAACGTTCATAGGCCTACCCTGTATATGGAGCCGTTGATGGGGAGCATGGCCTTACAGAGCCCCTCTCCAGGCTGACACAGCGCCCTATGCATGTTGTGAAGACCCCACGCCATTGTGTAGATAGCCTTCATCACGAACGCCATCTTCGTGTCCTGCTTGTAGTTAATGGCCAGTGACTCATTCTCTGTGGGGTGATGAAGGGGTGAAGAATGGGTAAGGGATGAGAAAGGGTGATGAGTGGATGAGGAAAGGATGAGGGATGACGGATGAAGGGATGAGGGAGAGAGAGAGAGAGAGAGAGCAAGACCAAAGCGTTTCTGAACACCGAAACTTACTAGTACACGTTTTCTCTCCTCCCTCCTCGGTGTCAGACAGGGAACAGTTGAATCGATGCTGCCAGAACTCCTTGAACCAGGGATTGCGTGTGTTGGTGTCGGGGTGCAGGCCGAAGTAGTAGTCGTCGAACTCGTCTACTTTCGAGCTCTGAATCTTGACGGACAGCCCTCCCTCCGCCACCGACTCGAGCCCGGCAGGAACCACGTCAGATCGGTCCGCCCACCCGTCACTAGAGAGAGAGAGAGAGAGAGGAGGAGGGAGGGAGGGAGAAATGGGAGGTGGGGTGAGAGGAAGAGAATTTTAACTTTTCCATAGCCAATTTACTATTATATGTGACCACTGGGATCACTTTCCTTACATAACTTTCTCTTTCCTCCTCCTCCTTCTCCTCCTCCTCCTCCTATACCTCCTATACCTCCTCCTCCTCCTCCTATACCTTCTCCTCCTCCTTCTCCTCTTGCCATATCTTTTTGGTGCCCTAATTTCTCCTTCTACTTCTAATTCACTCAATTTCTCCTCAATATTCTACTTTTCCTCCTCCTCCTACCACACATTCCTCTCTTCTCTCCCAAATGTCCCTCTCTACCATTTTCCTCTCCCCTCCTCTCATTTGTCTCTCCCTTTTGCATCGTGTTGGGGGAATGGGAGTAGTTAGGACACAGTAAACATCACCACACAGCCACGTATGTACAGTGGTGGTGATGGGAAGGTGGTGAGGTTGCTTGATACTGGGGGAGGAAGGAGACCGGGTTGAGTGTTAAGAGGCCTCTGTTCGGTGATTGAGATTCTTGGTGCTAATTCACTTATTATTCATTACTTGCTTAAATTTATCCATCCATCGACTCAAACACTCAAACATTCACTCATATCCACACAGTATTGCGACACACACACACACACACACACACACACACACACATCCACTTCCATTACCTAGCCACTCCACTTATACATCCACTGCACACTACCTACGTATACTCACCTAACCATACATCCATCCACCCTTTTACTCACTACGCCACCCAAACACACTCACCCACATTCACCAAACCATCCGCCCTTGCAATACACTCCACACTAATCTACCCATCCACTTATCCATCTATTTTTTCATCCACTCATCCACTCACTGTACACTTAGTTTTCATCCAGTGAGTGTGAATGTGTGGTGAGTAGTAACTGGCGTGTGGAATGGTGATGTGATGTGGTGGTGCGTTTAATGATGTGGTGGTGACTGGTGATGGAATGGTGATGCGGTGACTGGTGGTGAAATGGTGTGGTGATGTTGTGGTGACTGGTGGTGGAGAGAGTTGTGGTGATTGGTGGTGGTGAGTGACGTGGTGATGACTGATGGTAAAATGGTGATATGGTGGTGAGTGTTTGTGGGAATGGTAATGTGACGGTAACTAGTGGTGGTGAATTGTGGTTACTGTGGTGAAGTGGTGATGACCTGAGCCTTACCTGCCGATGAAGAGGAACCTGGAGGTGGCGTTGTTCCTCTTCACGGCCTTCAGGAGGTTGGTGATGGTGAGTCCCTCGCAGAAACAGACCACCACTTTAGCGCGCTGATCCCCAAGTAGATTCCTGATCACCTGGGAAGAGGAAGACAAGCACGTGACGGAGGAGGCTGGAAGGACTAACACACACACACACACACACACACACACACACACATATTCTCTCTCTCTCTCTCTCTCTCTCTCTCTCTCTCTCTCTCTCTCTCTCTCTCTCTCTCTCTCTCTCTCTACCGTCTTCCAGTTTTTTCCTCCTCCTCCTCGTCCTCCTTTTTCTCCTCCGTTTTTTTTCTTTCCTTCCTTCATTCATTCCTTATTTTTTTCTTTCCTCTTCCTTCCTCCTTTTCTTCCTCTTCCTCCTCTTCCTCCTGTCAGCATCCACATCATAAGCCACAGGTGAAATAAACATTATCTTCTCCCTCCACCTCTCTCTCCACCTCTCCTTTCTTCCTCCTCTTTTCGATGGCACTCACATTAAAAGCCCTCCCACACACACATATTAGCTATTACTTACGATGTATCCTTCTTCCTCCTCCTCCTCCTCCTCCTCCTCCTCCTCCTCCTCCTTCTCCTGCTACTCACCGTGTCATAAGCCTCCTCGTCAGCGTCGCTCCTCACAGATTCTTCCTTCGCTGGGCACACATTGTTTTCCTTCGCTAGTTTCTTGAAAGCCATCATTCCACTTTGGCCGTAGTTACCTGCAGACACACACACACACACACACACACACACACACACACACACACACACACACATAAGGAATTAGTTTTGGTTGTCTAGGATTCTGTGTGTGTGTGTGTGTGTGTGTGTGTGTGTGTGTGTGTGTGTGTGTGTGTGTGTGTGTGTGTGTAAGTGAGGAAGTTTTGAACGTAAAAGATTTGTTTTATGGTGAAACTTTTGTATTTAGCTATTTCTCTCTCTCTCTCTCTCTCTCTCTCTCTCTCTCTCTCTCTCTCTCTCTCTCTCTCTCTCTCTCTCTCTCTCTCTCTCTCTCTCTCTCTCTCTCTCTCTCTCTCTCTCTCTCATTACCCATCTCTGGTCATCTTTCATCCATCTCTTAAATCTTTCCCGCCTCTCATCCCATCAATTTTCTTTCCTTCTTTTTCCTTTCTCCTCATTCTTTTCCCTTATTTCCCCTTCCTTTTCTCTTTTCCTCATGACTTTTCCTTTTTTTCTTTTCCTTAGGTTAGATTAGGTTAGGTTAGACTCGAGACCCACAAAACCCCAAGCCTCTTATCCATAGTTAGATAGGTTAGGTTAGAAAGTTGGGCTGGGTTAGGTTAAGTTAGGCCACCATACCCTTTACCTATAGTGTTTACGGCGGTGAGGTTAGGGTCGTTAGGTTAGCTAAGGTTAGGTTGGGTAAAGAAAGGTTAGGGAAGGTCAGCTTATGGTATGTAAGGTTAGGTAAGTTTAGGTTACGTTAATTTACGTAAGGTTAGGTTAAGGAAGGTTAGGTCAGTTAATGTAAGGTTAAGATAGGTAAGGTTAGGTTAATTTATGTGATGTCAGGTGAGGTTAAGGTAGGTTAGGTAAGGTAAAATTGGGTAAGGTAAAGCTATGAGAGGTTAGGTTAGGTTAGACACCCTCACCGTCTCTTTACCCACAATATTGCCGTTAGATTAGCTTAGGTTGTGTTAGGTTAGCCTCGATCTTCTTACCAGTACTATATATGTTACGTTAGATTCGACAAGATTAGATTAGTCCCTTGCCAACAGTGTCTATGATGTTAAATTAGGTTAGATAAGAACATAAGAACATAAAACTGGGTCTAGCCTTTACGTGGCAGTCCCTGTATGAGCAAAGCTACCTAATTCCATCTACCACCCACATCCATAAATTTATCTAATACTCTTTTGAAACTCCCTATCGACTCAACATTGACAACATGACCACTGAGATAGGTTAGATATTTTAGTTAAGATAGGTTAAACTGGGGACCGCCGTGGTACAGTGGAACCATGCGTGCTTTAGGCCGAGGGGTCTCCAAGCGCACGGGTTCGAATGCTGTCCACGGTCCGAGTGTAGGTTGGGCTTCCTCACTTGGGGCAACGGTTTCCTAGCGGGTGGGCTTTGAGATAGGAGGTACCCCAAAAAAGTATCCCCTTTAGCTCAGAAATTCCCGTGAAAAACTCACATGGTATGAAAAAAAAGATAAGCCCCCTTCTCTTCTTACCAATAGTATAGATAGTAGATACATAGGTCCAGTCGTAGTAGAGCACGATGTTTAAGAGGACCTTAGCCTGGTAGTAGTCTGAGGGCACCACACGCATGAAGTACGAGTAGTGGGACTTGATGCTCAGGTCCGTGGAGGTGGCCGAATAACCCACCTGGGGGATGCTGAACAGTTGCAGGAGGTTTTGTACCTGTGTGTTGGAAGTCAGGTGAGGTTAGATGAGGTTACGTTAGGTTAGGTTAAGTTAGGTGAGCTTTCGGGGATTTTTACTTAGTGTGTGATGTATTGGTAGGTAAGATAGGTTAGGTTAGGTAAGTTTTAGGAGGTTTGGTTAGGTTAGGTTAGATTAAGTTAAATTAGGTTAGGTTAGGTAAGGTTTAGGAGGTTTGTACTTATCTGTGTGTAAATGTATTGATAAGTTAGGTTTAGTTAAGCTTAAGTTAGGTTAGGTTAGATTAGGTGAGCGTTAGAAGATTTGTGCGTACCTGTGTGTTCGATGTGTGTGTAGCTTAAGTTAGGTTCAGGAGGTTCAGGTTAGGTTAGGTTAAGTTAGGTTTATTTTATTTAAGGTTAGGTTAGGTGTAAGTGAAGTGAACTGCAGAAGATTTGTACTGACCTGTGTGTGTTAGATTAAGTTAGGTAAGGTTAAGTTAAGTTTAGATTAATTCAGTTCAGAAAGAAGGAGGAAACAGAAGATGGAATAGAAACAAGAAGAAGAAAAGGAGGAGTTGTAGAAGAACAAGAAGAAGGAAAAGGAAAAGAACAACAAAATAAAAATCACGAATATTCACAATAGAAAAGAACAAGGTCAATCTAATAGTCACCACCACCACCACCACCACCACCACCACCACCACCACCACCACCACCACCACCACAACCACCATCACCAGCACCCCACACCTGTATAGTCACGTCAGAGGATCCAGGGCCCACTACCCCCACCAGGCGTTTCTTGGGGGACGCCACCCTGCAGGAGTCCGTTCTGGTGGAGGTGTTTGTGGCGTCCCCGGGGGCTGAGAGGGCGTCACGGATGAATTCTGAAGGGCGGGGGGAAAGATAGAGTTACGTTGAGAAGGGCTGTAGTAAGAGAGAGAGAGAGAGAGAGAGAGAGAGAGAGAGAGAGAGAGAGAGAGAGAGAGAGAGAGAGAGAGAGAGAGAGAGAGAGAGAGAGAGAGAGAGAGAGAGAGAGAGAGGCGTTAGGGTATAGAAGATTGGGAGTGAGGTGGAAAAAAGAGAGAGAGAGAGGGAAAGGTATGAAGGAAAGGTTATCTGTTTATCTATCTATCTATCTATCACATTTTCATTATTTTAACATGTCTACTCCTCCTCCTCCTCCTCCTCCTCCTCCTCCTCCTCCTCCTCCTACTACTACTACTACTACTACTATTACACCTCTTCCTCCTCCTCTTCTCTCTAGCCAAAACGAATTTCAGTTTGTATACAATGGTGTGTTGTAAATTGACGGTGAATTGATCTATCTATCTACCCATCTATCTATCAATTTACCTTTCTAGCTATTTTCCATCATCTATTTACCTTTCTGTATATCTATCTTTATCTATCTCTCCTCTGTCTTTCTATCTGTCTCTCTATATCTAATTATCTCTCTCTCTCTCTCTCTCTCTCTCTCTCTCTCTCTCTCTCTCTCTCTCTCTCTCTCTCTCTCTCTCTCTATCTATCTATCTATCTATCTATCTATCTATCTGTGTCTATATTCTTATCCATATCTTTTAATCTAGTCACCTTTGTTTATGTATATGTTTATGTTTATCAGTCAAACTATCTATTTATTTATCTATTTATTTAACTCATCATTTTTATCTAAACCTCTCTATCTCTTTATCTACCTATCTAACCATTTATCTTTCTAACTCTCTCTCTCTCTCTCTCTCTATCTATCTATCTAACTCACCCTCTTTATCTATCTTTCTATCAATCTAATTACGAATTTAACCATTTATCTCTCTTCTATCTATCTGTCTATCTATCTATCTATCTATTTAACCAATTACCTCTACCTATCTATCAATCTACGTAGACGCATTCACCCAGACTCTGCTGCAGCGCGATAGAGGAGTACCAGCAGGAGTCACGGATCTCCACACCGAGGCGAATGTTAGGCAGCAGCTCCGTGTTGTTGTTAATCTGGTCGATGGCTAGGAACGCCGCCTCCACCCGCTGAATGCCGTACTGCTCCCGAATCTGTTGGGGTAGGGTAGGTTAGGTTAGGTTTTGTTAGTTAGGTTTGGTGTGTGTTAGTTAGGGTAAGGTTAGGTTAGGTTAGGTTAGGAAAGGCTGGGTTAGGGTAGGTTAGGTTAGCTTAAGTTGGGTTGGTCTAAAATCTAAAATTCTGTGATCTTAATATGTCAATCTCTCTCTCTCTCTCTCTCTCTCTCTCTCTCTCTCTCTCTCTCTCTCTCTCTCTCTCTCTCTCTCTCAGGCCCCTTCCCGCCGGCCTGCCTCAACATTTACTCATCTCCGCCTCCTGTACTGTCAACATGACGCCCACCTCAGGCCGCCCCGCCCTGAATTATTGAGGCAGGGGCGAGGTGAGGTAGGGGCGAGTTGAGGCAGGGGCGAGGTGAGGCAGAGGTGAAGAGTGTAGTGAGGACAGGCACTCACACCCATCCAGATGCACATCCACCCATCCACCCACCCACCCACACACACCCACATCCACACACACCCACATCCACACACACCCACATCCACACACACACACACACACACACACACACACACACACACACACACACACACACACACACACACACACACACACACACACACACGCAACGGCCGCTGCACACCCAGGCCAGGCGTCGGTAGGAGGAGTGGAGGATTATTTAATGACAATCAATTTTAATTTAAATTCTATCATGATAAGTGGATGGAGTCACAGAGGGGGAGGGAAGGTTTGGGGAGTGGCAGGGAAGTGTCAATGAAGGCGCGCTGTGATGAGTAATGGCGGAGAGATAGGGCGTGGGAGGAGGCCTATCAGTGAGCCAGGCCGGGATGAGATAGGCCTCGCAGCGGCACCCGTGGCACACAGACGCACCGAGGTGTGGCGTGCACTCACGTCGCCGCAGGTGAGGGTGGAGGCCGTCTTCTGCTTGGGCAGCTCGTGCACGCTGAACAGCGCGCCAATCAGGATGTCTCCCTCGATAAGCGCCGTCTTGCGCTGCTTGTTGGCGGCGGTGGCGGCGGTGACGCACAGCAGCGTCGTCACCACCACCAGCGTTACCGGCCACGCCAGCAAGACCCATCTTCGCCCGCGCCGCTCCCCGCTCTCCATGCCGAGGCGCCGCCCACCCCTCACAGCCATGCCGCCGCTCCCGCCGCCTGCTGGCCCAGCCGTGCCGCCTCCTGTCCTTCTGGAGGCTGCCGGCTCACCATGGCCTTATGACCGACACTGCTGTCGCTTCTGCTGCTGCTGCTGCTGCTTTCTGGCCTCCTGTAGAGAGAGAGAGATAGAGAGAATGTGTGTCACGCAGTTCTTAATTGCGTCACTTGAAGAGTTACCACCACTACTGCTAACGCTGTTGCTGTTGCTGCTGCTGCTGCTGCTGCTGGGGTTGGCAGCGGTGTGTAATTGTAGTACTACTATACTGCAGCAAATTCTCAGTATTATTGGTACTGATGAGGATGATTTT
>NC_059266.1:1140538-1153038 GCF_017591435.1 Portunus trituberculatus
TTTCTAATCCATAACACCTTGTATTGCTTTTCTATCACTGTTCGTTTTCCTCCTCCTCCTCCTCTTCCTCCTCCTCCTCCTCCTCCTCCTCCTCCTCCTTTTTTCCTCTTCCTCCTTCCAGTTTTGCATTTCCTTTTCTCCTACTCCCACTTCTGTTTTCTTCTTTTCCTCCTTCTCTTTCTCCTCATTTTCTTCTTCTTTCTTCCCCTCATCCTCCTATTCCTTCCCTTTCATCTTTTCTTTAGTAGCATTCTCTCTCTCTCTCTCTCTCTCTCTCTCTCTCTCTCGCTCGCTCTCTCTCGCTCTCTCGCTCTCGCACTGTTTGCATTCTTCCGTAACCTCCTTCGTGCTGTCACTTCCACTCTCTTCTTCTTCCTCTTCCTCCTCCTCCTCCTCCTCCCTGAAGTCATATACACCGATGCCTTTTCTTCCCAATATCGCTGCCACAATCTAGATATGATGGTCTACTTTTGTTTTAAGTTTGATTATGTTAGGTAAGGTAAGGTAAGGTTAGGTTAGGTTAGGTTAGGTTAGGTTGGGTTAGGTTAGGTTTTTTTCATGTTTTCCTAGTGTTTGTATGTGTTGTTAGGTTAATTTAATTTAGGTTAGGATAGGATTAGGTTTGGTTAGGTTAAAGTATTGTTAGGTTAGGTTTGGTTAGGTTAGATTGTGTATACTAACTTAAATTTAGTGTTCGTAGCTGTTTTATTGTGCTGTTACTTTCTTATTCGTCTATCTATTTAGGTAAGCTTGATGATATTAGTTGGTGATAATGGTGGTGGTTGTGGTGGTGGTGTGGGGTCGAGGCGTGGGAATCCTCAATGAAGGCAATTACTGATGGGGAAGGACAAGGAAAACATTATATCGGTAATTAGATACGACCAACATCAATGGCACTAACGTTGTTATAATAATGAGGGTAATGATCATATACTCTGTTCACGGACACTAGAGACACGAGTCCCTCTAGTTCACTGGAGCACGACAGGGGATCAACACTCTAGCCTGCTGCTGTTGGCCGTGTGTAGTGGAGAGCGTTCATTATACCGTGTTTCATTGTCTCTTTTCCAACGCACAAACTTTTTGCTTTGGGTACATGAAAACCGTCCTTCACCGTCTTCACTAAATGTCTTATCACTCAACATAAAACAGAGTCAGTAGCACACGAAGGGAAGACAGCACGGAACACGAACTATGAAAGGCTTGCACATTTCAGGGTGGCTGAGAAAATTATATTATAGTCACATCGCGGCGTTTAGGAATAGCTGGACAGCAAACACTCAACTTCTCATCTGATATAAGAAAGTGAGCCCGCCAACAATAATGCCCAGTGGGACCATAACCCCCAGCCAGGCTTGTGGGTGGGCCCCGGAGGACAGGGTGGGCCACTAACGACAGATCAAGCACGCCTTCCATTGCTCTCACGGTCTCGTCCATCAATTGTGATGATTGGTTAACGTGATTTCTTGCTGCTGCTGCTGCTGCTGCTGCTGCTACTGTTACTACTACTGCTAATGCTGCTGCTACGTACTACTGCAATTGATGGAGTAGTAATAGTAGTAGTAGTAGTATAGTAATAATAATAATAATAATAATAATAATAATAATAATAATAATAATAATAACAATGATAATAATAATAATACTGATAATGGCAATAATGATAATAGTAATAATAATAATAATAATAATAATAATAATAATAATAATAATAATAATAATAATAATAATAATAATAATAATATCAATAACACAATCCAGCTACACTTATAATGGTCACGGTAACTAATGAGAAAAAAAAACTATTTACCATCAAATACAAATGATAATGGTAATAAAAATGCATTAATGAATCAACATAAACAACGACCCCATTATTCCCTGCCCACCACACAGACGAGACAGAACACTATGCACCATCTGACACCAACAAAACCAAAAAAAAAAAAAAAAAAATATCAATAAAATAACTAAGTCGAGGGTTTGTAAATTCCTTACCCTCCAACCCTGCCTTACCTCCCTCTTCACCCCTTCTCGCATCATCTGACACCAATAAAACTAAAACTAACAAAAATATAAATAAAATAATAAAACTAAGTCAAGGGTTTGTATATTCCTCCCCTACTTTTCCTTATCCTCCAGCCCTATCTTGCAATCTCCCTCTCTATCCCTTCTCGTCCCTTTAAAACAGCCTTCACGAGCGATATGGAACGTAACCCCAGTATTCCTCAGTCCAGCGCGCGTGTTTTGGGGAAGGGTGGGTGAGAGGCGGGCTTGACTGTCCTTCCTTGGGGGGAGTGGCAGGAGGAGCAGGTTTCATAATGGTGGTAATGAAAATAATGATGATAATGATACTCTTATTAATATTCGTGAAAAAATGATAAACTTACTTCTTTCTACTTAAATATTCAAATTGTCTCTCTCTCTCTCTCTCTCTCTCTCTCTCTCTCTCTCTCTCTCTCTCGGGAATGAATAAGAATATCAGTTTAGTGTGGTAGTTTGGTGAGATAGTGTGGTGGTGGTGGTGGTGATGGTGGTGGTGTGCTGGTAGTCATGGTAGTGGTGGTGTGGTATGTAGAGTAGTAGTTTTGTGTGGTGATACTAGTGGTGGTGGTGATGATGGTGGTGGTGGTAGTGGTAGCAGTGGTGGTGTGGTGTGTATAGTTATAGAGTAGTGGTGGTGGTGATGGTGGTGGTGGTGGAGGTGTGGTACTGGTAGCTCATTACGTCCGCCAATCTCAGGTAACCGCCTTAATTGTCATGTTTAATCACGTGATAATTACCTGAGATATGCTAATGAGGTAGCCGCGTGTCTCACCTGAGTTACCTGCCCTCAGCGATGAAGTGAGGTGAGCGGGGAAGCACATCACTAAACCTTGCCACACTCTACCACACCCCCAGTCACATCCTAACCACACCCAACCACACACCAACCACACACCAACCACACACCAACCTTTTAGAAAATTTTGAGTGTCATTATTTCACTCTACCACACCTTACCACACCCAACCACAGCTAACCACACACCAACCCCACACGAACCTTTAGAAAATTTTAAGTGTCATATCTTACTCTACCACAGCCAGCCACATACCAGCCATACACCAACTTGTAGAAAATGTTTGAGTGTCATATTTTACTCTACCAGACTTTGCCACACCCAACGACACCTAACCATTATTATTTCAGCTTACCAAACCATACAAACATCGGTGAGAAAGTTTAATCAACACACTACTAACTTTCTCACTGTAACCTTCCGTTCTTAGTTTACTACTCCCTGTACCTTTTCATATTCCATCCCACTTTCTTTCTATCTCTTCTTCTTCTTCATTATTACACCCTACCTCATTCTGTATACCTTTCTTTCATCCTACCTCACCTCACAGCACTTCAGCGTCACCCTACACCCTTAAGTTTTATTCCAGCACCACTGACTTTTTCTTGCTTTCCCTTCACTTAACGCTTATCATCTTGCACCTCCTAATCGTACACATCACGGGTCCTGCTGGATCTCACCACCGGAGCCTTGAAATTCTTGAACTGAAATGCAAATTCACTCTCTCAAACTAGCATATCTTTTTTTTTTTTTTTTTTTTGCGTAAACGTACACCACTATAAGTCCACGTAGATTGGCTGACTGACTGACTGACTCCTCTCCGTCTCTCTGTCTGTCTCTCTGTCTGTCTGTCTGTCTCTCTCTCTCTCTCTCTCTCTCTCTCTCTCTCTCTCTCTCTCTCTCTCTCTCTCTCTCTCTCTCTCTCTCTCTCTCTCTGTGCCTCTGTCTTTCTTACATTTTACCCCCCCACACACACACACACACACACACACACACACACACACACACACACACACACACACACAAGTACGTTTCTTCCTTTGTGTGTTCCGTCGCTCCATTTATCACTCGTTAATTGTTACTGCCTTTTTTTTTCGTTCTTTATCTGCCTTGTTTACCTTTCTCTTACTACTACAACAACTACCACTACCACTACCACTACTACTACCACTACTACTACTACTACGTCGCATATTGTCCTCCCTACGTCAGACATGCTAGTATTGAATTTCTTGTCACACGGATCCATTATCATTTCTCACTCCCTCGGCTTATCATTTACCTCCTTATACCACGACCTAACCTAACCTAACCTGACCCAACCTAACCTAACCTAACCTAACCCAACCTAATCTGACCTAACCTAACCCAACCCAACCTAATCTAACCTAACTTAACCTAACCCAACCTAACCTAACCTAACATAACCCAACCCAACCTAACCTAACCTAACCTAACCTAACTTAACCTAATCCAACCCAACCTAACCTAACCCAACCTAACGTAATATTAACTAATGAAACCTAACCTAATGTAACCCAACCGCATCTTACCTTACCATACCTAACCTCACCTTACCTAACCTCAATAAACCCAAGATTTCCTAACTATACTCCAGTAACCATTATAGGGCTTTTGAAATTAGAATCTCTCTCTCTCTCTCTCTCTCTCTCTCTCTCTCTCTCTCTCTCTCTCTCTCTTGTAATCAGGGTTAACGGGGGAGAGGGCGTTAAAAAAATCATGTCTTATTTATCCATCCACTACAATTATAGGTCTGTTTACTCGATTCCAGCTAACAATTGGCGCTCTGATGAAGTTTTTGAGCGTGTCTGTAGTGCTCAATGGGGGATGCAAGATTGTGTTTAGACTCCCACGGTTATAAGGCAGGGGAGCAATAGTAAAGGTGAAGGGAGGGATTTATGTGGTGGTGGTGGTTGTGGTGTTTGTTGTTGTGTTCTATTTGTTTGGGTATTTTAATTGTTGTTTGGTGTTGTATAGTAGTGGTGGTGGTGGTGGTGTTTTTGTTGATGTTTGTTTTGTTGTTCTTTGTTTTTCTTGTAGCAGTGTTAGAGTAGTAGTAGTAGTAGTAGTAGTAGTAGTAGTGGTAGTGGTAGTAGTAACATATCTTTTCTTTGGTAAACTCTGAAACTCCCTGCCTGCTTCTGTATTTCGATTTTTCTACCATTTTACTTCTTTTAAGAGAGAGGTTTCAAGACATTGTAGTAGTAGCAGTAGTAGTAGTAGTAGTAGTAGTAGTAGTAATAGTGGTAGTTTTATTAATAGTGGTAAAAGTAGCAGTAGTAGAAATAGTGGTAGTCGTGGTAGTAGTAGTGGTAGTATTATTAGTAGTGGTGTTAGTAAAAGTAGTAGTAGTAGTAGTAGTAGTAGTAGTAGTAGTAGTAGCGTATTGAAAAACTTAACCTTACTTAACCTAACCTAACCTAACTTAACCCAACCCAACCTAACACTTTAAATAAACAAAACCAAACCCAAACTAGAAACATGAACCACACTACCACACTACCCCTGCCACGGCTCACCACACACCCTGCCACTAACCAACACTCCCTACCTCTCCTGTCACACCCTGTCTCGCACCACATCCCGCCACTCACCCTTCTATCCTTTTCCTTCCTTACATTCACACGCTCATCCATTGCAGTATTCATCTCTCTAAGTGTTAGTCAGTCAGTCAGTAAGTCAGTCAGTCAGTTAGTCAGTTAGTCAGTCAGTTTGTCAGTTATGTAGATGGTTAATTTCTTCGTTAATTATTTTTGCCTTCAGTTAGTCAATCAGTCAGTCAGTCAGTCAGTCAGTCAGTTAGTCAGTCAGTCAGTCAGAGAGTCAGTCAGTTAGTCAATCAGTTGTGTAGATAGTTAGTTTCTTAGTAAGTTGATTAGTTTTGTTTCCAGTTAGTCAATCATTCAGTCAGTCACTCATTCACTCACTCAATCACTCACTCACTCACTCATCCACATACTCTCTCCTCTCTTTTTCTTTTTCTCACTAATTTGTTCCTTCACTTACGCACTCACGCACTCACGCACTCACGCACGCACTCGTTCGTTCACTCAAGGCTAAAACGCGTTAATTATGCAGATGGGATAACAGGTGAGACAGGTGAAGTCTGATTAGCCGCAGGTAAGATGTGATTAAGTGGTGGTGGTCGTGGTGGTGTGATAGATATATGGGTCTAACACACACACACACACACACACACACACACACACACACACACACACACACACTGTTTCTCTCTCTCTCTCTCTCTCTCACAACTTTGCTTCAGTCAGAAAATAATGAAATAGGTCGGATTAGCAGCCACAAGCAGTGTGTGTGTGTGTGTGTGTGTGTGTGTGTGTGTGTGTGTGTGTGTGTGTGTGTGTGCGCTCGCTCCTATTAGATGCCTCCTCATCACACTCACCTGCTTAAGTATGATGGATTGATGCAATTCTCTCTCTCTCTCTCTCTCTCTCTCTCTCTCTCTCTCTCTCTCTCTCTCTCTCTCCAAGCAAAGCAGCTCGTCTAACTGAACATAACCTAATTTCTAACGTAACCTTCCTTACCTTACCCAACCCAACCAAACCCAACCTAACCCTAACCTGACCCTAACCTAACCTTACCTTACCCAGCCCAGCCTAACCTTACCTAACCTTACCTAACCTAACCCAACCTAACCTAACCTAACCTAACCTAACCTAAACTATCCTACACCAAAACAAACGTAACCTCACCTCACCTCACCTCACCTCATCCTTTATTCATGAATGGCACTGAATTACACGTGAATGAAGAGGACAGAAATAAATAAATATACATGTATTATATAAATATCTGAATTCATGCTAATGCGTAAATATTTAGTTCTCTTATTCATTTTCGTCATATTTTTTGTCTCGTTAGTCTTTTGAATTGAGGTCAGAGAGAGAGAGAGAGAGAGAGAGAGAGAGAGAGAGAGAGAGAGAGATAATGTGTATATAATTATCGATTTTGAAGGGTAATCTCTCTCTCTCTCTCTCTCTCTCTCTCTCTCTCTCATATGACTGTTTTTTTCTATTATTATCCTTTTTTCTGAAGCTTTTGTGATTTGGAAGTGAAAATGAAAGAATGAGAATAATAATGACATGTTTTCCTTTAATTTTTCTTCGTATTTGAATGAAAGGACGAAGAAATTGCTTAAATTTTTCTCTTTTTCTTTTCTACCTTCCTGTGATTTGGATGAGAAAGTAAGAGAAAGAGAATAGTAAAGTGATGTGTCCTTGTGTTCTCTCTCTCTCTCTCTCTCTCTCTCTCTCTCTCTCTCTCTCTCTCTTTGTTATCCACCTTTTTACAGCTTTTTTCTCTACTTCCTTCAATTAAAATAAAAACCATCGTGTTATTTACTTATTTTTTTCTACCATCCTAAGACTTTCACTCTTTTAAAACTCGTGGGACGCTGCTGAGCTCTATTGACATTTCCCTGTGTAACCTTTCCGCCTTTTACTGTTTTTGAGGGAGGTGTGTTTGAAGTTTAATGTTCCTTGTATTCTTTTAGTCTTTCTGTCGTACATGTAAGAATAAACAGAAAGCATAACATTACTAAAACGTTTCGGCGTCTTATCACTCCTACCTTTGAACACGTTTAGTGGAAGGCTTTGGGCTCAGAAGGAAGGGTTTTTGGGGGTTCCTGATGATAGGTTAGCAAGGTTTTTACTCTTCAGATATTCTCAGTGAAAGTTATTGTGATTTCGTGGATGTTTTTATGGTTCTATTGAGGGTTTAAGATTTTTTAATATTTTTTAACGTGTTCCTGATGAGTTTAGCAAGGTTTTTACTCTTCAGATATTCTCAGTGAAAGTTATTGTGATTTCGTGGATGATTTTATGGTTCTACTGAGGGTTTAAGGGTTTTATATTTTTAACGGGGGTTCTCATGTGTGCTTCCATGATTTTAGTGATAATCTGCAAAGTTTTCTAGAATAATGATAGGTTTTAATGGAATTCATTTGGGTTTACATGGGTGAATTGTTGTTAATCTCTATTTAGAACAGTAACAACATCTTGAAATAAGCTTTCATTACTACTTCAGTTGTAGAATCTCTTGTTAATCTGCTCTCTAGAACCGTAACAACATTTAAAATCCCTCGTCACTTCAACTGTAGAATTCTTGTCAATCTGTGTCTTAAAACGTAACAACACTTATTAACCCGTGTCACTTCAACTAGTCGTAAAAGCAGTAGAGGTACAGCGTAGAAGTGTTCCAGAATATTACCATTAGTCATGGGAAAAGAACTAAGAACCTGGAGTCTTGAAGCACAAAGAAGCACTAGAGTAACGCATTCCTTTTAAAAACAATAACCTTGAATATCCCCATGACTCGTATTGCAGCCTGGCGTGTCTTGCAAAACTACATTCGTAACTTACACAGGAGCATCTTATTAGGAGCCAAGAGAGTGAGAGGGTGAAGGCTTAAAGGCAGCAGTGTAGCACCTTAGCCAAACATCCCCCGGCTCAGTGGTGTTGTGTCAGGCGGCAGAGGTTCCGTTTGTGTGTGTGTGTGTGTGTGTGTGTGTGTGTGTGTGTGTGTGTGTGGCGCGACCCTAGCTGTTGTTCTTTCCTCGCCAGTAATAAGACGTGTGGAAATGTATGCCTCGAAGCTGTGTACCTTGTGTTTGTGTGTGTGTGTGTGTGTGTGTGTGTGTGTGTGTGTGTGTGTGTGTGGTGTGTGTATGGTTTTGTATGCCTAATGTGTGTGTGGAGGCGAGGTTGTGTGTGTGTGTGTGTGAGAGAGAGAGAGAGAGAGAGAGAGAGAGAGAGAGAGAGAGAGAGCATTAATATTATAATACATATCAACAAAGTTTGTGTATATATGTATATGTGTTCGTATTAAATATAAACCCGCATCCTTTCATACTACATACAAAACAACACGACAAACACAAATGAACATAATGGAAGACCAGAAAATAGCAGACGCGTTCCAATCTACTCTCTTGCACCACGTAAGGGGAATGTGTATAAACAAACCCTTGTATATTTTTCTCTCTCGCAGGTCCATTTTCTCAGAGTGTATTTAAGTATCCCATCCGTATTAACATGACCACGTACTTTGCTTCCTTTGGGTGGCTTCGTGAAGGTCCTGGGCCCGTCACGTCTGTCAGTGTTGAGTTATGCTATATTTAACCACAAAGGAAGAAGATCAAAGGGTAAAAAAAAGCCGCCTAATTGTCTCTCATGTAAAATTAAAGGAAGGAATACTAGAGGCGAGCTTAAGGTAGGGTGAGGTTAGGTGAGGTTAGGTGAGGTTAGGTGAGGTTAGGTTCAAGCTGGAGGGTTAAACTTGTATTCCCTGATGTTTGGTTAAGTTACATCACATTAAGTTATTGTAATGCTTGGTTAGTTTACATCAGATTAAGTTACATTAGCTTACTATGACGCGTTTCCATTTTTTTTTTTCTGGTGATTTTACACAGCTTCAGAAACTCATGTGGGGGATTAGAATAGTGAAAACTGTGGCCATTAATCTTCTGACTTCTATAGACCTTTCCTAATGTAAGTAAAATGATCTGATCACACCCAAAACTCAAGGTCAAAATACGTCGCAGTACTGAAGGGGTTTAATTGCAGTAATGCTTGGTTAGGTTACATCAGATTAAGGTACATTAGGTTAAGTTAGATCACAGGTGAAGTTAGGTCATTTTACCTTCTGTCAGGTCATAGTTGGTAGGTTAGGTTAGGTTAGATTAAGTTAAAGTAATTTTTTTTTAAGTATGAGGTGTACCAGCCAAGAGAACAAATAGGAATAAAAGAAAAGGCTTACTGAAGTGTCGATGGTGAGGTGAGGTGAGGTTAGGTTAGGTTAGGTGAGATGAGGTGAGGTGAGGTGAAGTTAGATAAGGTTATGTTAGTTGAAGAAAGGTTAGCCTAGGGTTAGGTTAGGTTAGGTTAGGTTAGGTGAGGTGAGGTTAGCTTAGGTTAGATTAGGTTAAGTAAGGTGAGGTTAGATGAGGTTAGGTTGGATTTGGTGAGGTTAGGTTAGGTGAGGTTATCTTAAAGTTGTATTACGCTATGTTATGTTTGGGTGTGTCTGATATAAGCTGATGGTGCAGAGAAGGATTTGGGCAGCGGCGATGCATATCCGGCCCTGTGTGTGTGTGTGTGTGTGTGTGTGTGTGTGTGTGTGTGTGTGTGTGTGTGTGTGTGTGTGTGTGTGTGTGTGTGTGTGTGAATAATGCAACGCGCGGTACACACTCACACACACACACACACACACACACACACACACACACACACACACAGATGGGGATGTAGGTTTTGGGTTTTAGTTGTTTGCAATGTTAAAGTTATTGGCGCGCTGTATAAAGGGAAATAAAAAGTTTAATCGTGCCTGTGATCTCTTCCACCCCTTTATTGCTGCTTTTAGTGTTGTTATTGCTATTAGTATTAGCATTATTATCGTCATTAGCATTATTATTATTATTATTATTATTATTATTAGTAGTAGTAGTAGTAGTAGGAGTAGCAATATATAGTAGTAGTAGTAGTAGTTCTAGTAATGTTAATATTATTGTCATTTATCATTTTTGTTGTTATAATTATCAGCCTCACTACTACTGTTACTACTGTTGCTACTACTACTACTACCACCACTGTTACTACTACTACTACTACTACTACTGTTACTACTACTACTACTACTACTACTACTACTACTACTACTACTACTACTACTACTACTACTACTAACTACTACTACTACTACTACTACTACTACTACTACTACTACTATTACTACTATCATTGTCGTCAAAAAGCTAAACTAAATTAAAGCAAAACGAAAAGAACCTAACCTAACGAACGTGCCCTAACGTGACCTAACAGGAGCCTATAGGATAACACACCTTTCCTTCCTCCTCTGCCTTCCCATCCCCTTCCATCTCAGCCCCTTTCAAATCTTTTCCTTTCTCTCCCAGCCTCTTAATTCCCTTTTCTTCCCTTTCTCTTCCCTCCCCTTTCCCTTTTCTTCCCTCTCTCTCTCTCTTCCCATGCCTATCCCTTCCCCTTCCCTTCCTTTCCCTTCTCCTTCCTCCTCTCCCTTTCCTTCCCTTCCCCTTCCCTTCCCCTGTCGCCTTCCCTTCCCTCCCTCTCCCTACCCTTCCCTTCCATCTGAGCCCCTTCCCTCTCCTCCTCCCTTTTCCTCCCTCCCTCACCTTCCCCTCTCCTCCCTTCCCTCCCCACCCCCCTCTCCGGGTCCCCTCGTTGTTTACAGTGCGGTGATTGGCGTGATGACGGCAATTTGTACTGTAATGAGGAGCCCAAGTTTTATCATCGCTCCCTCTCTCTCACTCTTCCTCATCTCCCTCTCACTCCTCTCACTTACCGTCTCACTCTCCCTTCGGCCCGTACTCAGGAACGCTTTGGTCTCTCACCATGACTATTTTTCAGGGCCAAGGAAATGACTAGCGGGGTTTACAATAGTGTTTCTCCTGCTAATGATGTAGAAATCTTGTGAATCTGCCTCTGGAATAATAAAAATACCTTAAATACGCTATTTTTCAAGGCCACAGAGATGATTAGCGGGGTTTTCAAGAGTGTTTCTCCAGTTAATGATGTAGAAATCCCGTCACTCTGCCTCTAGAATAGGAACAACACCTTAAAAACCTTTGTAAGTTTAGATAAAGCCTTTTGAGATTACGAGCCTTACTTTCTTACTTTTGTCCTTCTGTCCTATTTATGTTTCTATAGTGATAATTTTCCTAATATATTTTCCTATTCTAACTTGTTCTAATTATTATTCTGGCCTTGTTTTTGTATCCTTATCGTCATCGTATCCTGATCACCATCGTTCTATCGTATTACATTTCTCTGATCTATTCCTGACACTATTATCGTAAACATCCTCCTATTCTAATCCTCCTCCTGCTAATAATTTCTCTACTCATTAACTCCTTCTCTATCATGATGCCTTTCCATATTAATTCTGCTTATTATTTAGTGATTTTACGCAGCTTCAGAAACTTATGTGGGAATTTGAATAGTGAAGACTCTGGCCATCAATCTTCTGACCTCCATAGACCCTTCCGAATGTAAATTAAATTGTTTAATCATACTTAAAACACAAGGTAAAACTATGTCCCAGTACTGAAGAGATTAACTCCAACCTTGTCATCTGCACTCTCCTGTCCTGGCCAAACATCACTCCTACACTCCTTCACTTCCCCAAAACTCGTCCAAATGCACAATATATACCTGTTCTTTTGCTTTTCATCTGCCTTCTCTTGTCCGATCAGTGAGGTTAATCCCTTCAATACTGGGACATATTTTCACCTTGAGATTTGTGCACGATTAGACCATTTTATTGACATTAGTAAGGAGCTATCTATGGTGGTCAGAAGATTAATGGCCACAGTCTTCACTATTTTAATCCCTCATCTAAGTTTCTGAAGCTGTATAAAATCACCAGATAGTCACCAAAATGAATATGGAAACGCGTCATGGGACTCAAGGAATTAAGAAACATTGGGTCTAAGAATACCAGATGTTATTGGTGTATGTGGTGTATATGTGAATTTTCTTACGTTTATCTCCTTCCCTAATCGACTCCTTCACTCTCAGCAACAGTACGCACTTCTATCATGCTGCAAACACTCCTTCACTCCTTCACTCCTTGCCACAGTTCA
>NC_059266.1:1155538-1165538 GCF_017591435.1 Portunus trituberculatus
CTCCTCCTCCTCCTTCTCCTTCTCTTCGTCCTTATCTTTCCTTATCCTTCTTCCTTCTGATCTCTTTCACTCTCCCAACCCCTTTCCTCCTTCTCTCTCTCTCTCTCTCTCTCTCTCTCTCTCTCTCTCTCTCTCTCTCTCTCTCTCTCTCCCCCCCTCCCCATGGCAGCTGGAGCACGCAATAATGTCCATGAAGTCTTTTTCTTTCTTTTTCTCTTTTTTCTTTCTATTTTCTCGTTTTTTTTTATATTTTCAAGGGGACATTTTCTCTTTTTTCTTTTTTATGGTCGTGGAGAGAGAGAGAGAGAGAGAGAGAGAGAGAGAGAGAGAGAGAGAGAGAGAGAGAGAGAGAGAGAGAGACCTTTTTTTCCTGTAATGTATAGTTTGGTGATATTTTGTAACTTGGTGACCTTAACCTAGTGGCCTTAGTCTTGTGACCTTAGCCTTGTGACCTTAGCCTTGTGACCTTACCTTGTAGAGACATTAAGTTGGTGAGTTTAGCTTCTGATGGCATTAGCTTGGTGACCTTAGCTTGTGGTTGATCTTAATTTGGTGACCTTAAACATAGTGACCTTTGCTTTGTGACCTTTGCTTGGTGATCTTAGCTTTTGGTGACATTAACGTGGTGACCTTAGCTCTTGGTGACATTAACTTTGTGACCTTTGCTTGGTGACTTTAGCCTGGTTACCTTAGCTTTTGGTGACATTAGCTTGGTGACATTAACTTGGTGACCGTAGGTTTTGGTGATCTTTGCTTGGTGACATTAACTTGGTGACCTTAACTTGGTGATTTTAGTGTGGTGAGCTATGCTTGGTGAACGTTGCCTAGTGACCTTAGCTTGTGGTTGACCTTAGTTTGGTGACCTTAAAGTTAGTGACCTTAACTTGGTGAACTTTGCTTGGTGACCGTAAACTTGTGACCCTAATTTAGTGACCTTTGCCTAGTGACTTTAGCCTTGTGACATTAGCTAGCTGACCATAACTTGGTGACCTTAGCTTGGTGACATTAGCTTGGTGACATCAACTTGGTGACCTTAGCTTTTGCCTTAGGTTTTGGTGACCTTAGCCTTGTGATCTTTTGCTTTATAACCTTAGTTTGGTGACCGTAAATTTGGTGACCTTTGCTTGTTTACCTTAGCCTGGTGACCTTTGCTTGGTGACCTTAGCTCTGGTGACCTTATCTTATTGATCCTCCTTGATGGTGACTTAAGCTAATTAGTATAAACTGCATGGGGATCTGAATTCGTGACTTAAACTTGGGACTCTAACTGGTGACTTGGGACTCTAACTGGTGACTTGGCACTCTAACTGGTGACTTGGGACTCTGACTGGTGACTTGGGACTCTAACTGGTGACTTGGGGCTCTGACTGGTGACTCTAACTGGTGACTTGGGACTCTGACTGGTGACTTGGGACTCTAACTGGTGACTTGGGACTCTAACTGGTGACTTGGGACTCTAACTGGTGACTTGGGACTCTAACTGGTGACTTGGGACTCTAACTGGTGACTTGGGACTCTAACTGGTGACTTGGGACTCTGACTGGTGACTTGGGACTCTAACTGGTGACTTGGCACTCTAACTGGTGACTTGGCACTCTGACTGGTGACTTGGGACTCTAACTGGTGACTTGGGACTCTGACTGGTGACTTGGGACTCTAACTGGTGACTTGGCACTCTAACTGGTGACTTGTGACTCTGACTGGTGACTTGGGACTCTGACTGGTGACTTGGCATTCTGACTGGTGACTTGTGACTCTAACTGGTGACTTGGGGCTCTAACTGGTGACTTGAGACTCTAACTGGTGACTTGGGACTCTAACTGGTGACTTGGGACTCTAACTGGTGACTTGGGACTCTGACTGGTGACTTGGCACTCTAACTGGTGACTTGGGACTCTAACTGGTGACTTGGCACTCTAACTGGTGACTTGGGACTCTGACTGGTGATTTGGGGCTCTGACTGGTGACTTGGGACTCTGACTGGTGACTTGGGACTCTAACTGGTGACTTGAGACTCTAACTGGTGACACTCATACTGGTGACTCAAACTGCTATATAACTATTTCAACTCAAATTTAACATGTAGAGTTGTCAGTGTGTTGGGATTCATTATTTATTGTTAATTACTAATATTATTCGCTGACACAAAAAAGTGGTTCTGTTTTATTTTATTTATTTTTTTTTTTTGTCGGAAAACTTCTACTGTCACGTGTTGTTGTTGTTGTTGTTGTTGGTGGTGGTGGTGGTGGTGGTGAGTGTTGTGAGTGTGTGTGTGTGTGTGTGAGTGTTGTCTTTGTTGGTATGTTATTATTTCTACTGTTCGTCTCTATGTGTGAGTGTGTGTGTGTGTGTGTGTATGAGTGACTGTGAGTGTGTGTGTGTGTGTGTATGAATGACTGTGAGTATGTGTGCGTGTGCGTGTGTATATGAGTGATTGTGAGTGAGAGTGTGTGTATGAGAGCGTGAGTGCATGAGTGCGTGAGTGAGTGCGTGACTGCGTGTATGCGTGTTTGTGCGTTTTGTAAATCGTTTTGTGCGTTGAGATAAATTACTTGCCCGAAGCGACCTGTCCACCCCTTCCACACCTGCTCCGGACAGGTGTGGCGGGGCAGGAGGAGGAGGAGGAGGAGGAGGAGGAGGAGGAGGAGGAGGAGGAAGAGGAAGAGTGAAATGGACAGAGTGAGGTATGGAAAGGGAGAGGAAGGAAAATAGGCACAGAGTAGGAATAGAAGGAAAACAAAGAAAGGAAAAGGAAGAGAAGGAACAGATGAAGGAAAGACAAGGAGAGAGAGAGAGAGAGAGAGAAGAGGGAAGAAAGGAAGACAAAGTAAAGGAAACGAAGGAAAAGAGGAAAAGATAGAGAGAAGTGAAGGGATGGAAAAAAAAATGAGAAAGACGAAATAGAGAAAAGTGGAAGAAACGAAAGAAATGGAGAGAGAGAGAGAGAGAGAGAGGATGAGGTGGAAGAATAGTTGGAGGAATGTTGAAAGATAGAAAGAAGGAAGAAAAGAGAGAAGAGAAGAAAAAAAGAAGGAAGAATAAAGAGGATTAGAAGGAAAGAAGAAAAGGAGGAAAGATAAAGAAAATAATGTAAAGTAGAGGGAAGAGAGAGAGAAGAGGAGAGAAGAAATGAAAAGAAGGAATAATTATAAAGAGAAAAGAGAATGAAGAAGAGGAGAAAAAATAAGGAAAAAGAGAAATAGTAATGGAAATAAACAAGAAAAATATAAATGAATGGAAAATGAGTGAGAAAAGTGAAGGAATGAGAGAGAGAGAGAGAGAGAGAGAGAGAGAGAGAGAGAGAGAGAGAGAGAGAGAGAGAGAGTGTATCCCTCGTGACTGATTGGATCGCTACAGTATTGCTCCAGTCTCACTCTCTCTCTCTCTCTCTCTCTCTCTCTCTCTCTCTCTCTCTCTCTCTCTGCAGCTGTTACCAGTGTAATAAAAATGGCGGCTTCTCCTCCTTCCACATCTCTCTAGATTCTCTAGAGCAATAATGGTACGACTACTACTACTACTACTACTACTACTACTACTACTACTACTACTACTAACCGAGCCGCTATTACAGAAATTTTATGTGGCTCTCTCTCTCTCTCTCTCTCTCTCTCTCTCTCTCTCTCTCTCTCTCTCTCTCTCTCTCTCTCTCTCTCTCTCTCTCTCTCTCTCTCTCTCTCTCTCTCTCTCTCTGTCTCCTCCTCCTCCTCCTCCTCCTCCTCCTCCTCCTCCTCCTCCTCCTTTTCCTCCTCCTCCTCTTCCTCCTCCTCCTGTTGCTCGTGGATGCGTTTCATATTAAGGGCTTATGAAAAATTTTGCTCTCTCACCTCCTTGTATTCATTTCCTTATTTATGCTTCCCACCTTCACCCTGACGCTTTCCTCGTTTTCTTTGATTGCTAACTGTGTGTGTGTGTGTGTGTGTGTGTGTGTGTGTGTGTGTGTGTGTGTTTACCTTTATTTTCCTTTACCTGTTCAGAATAATAGACAAAAAATAGATACAATATTTTAGTGTTATTTGGACGACTGACAAGGGTGTGTTTTAAATTCAATTATTATTATTATTATTATTATTATTATTATTATTATTATTATTATTATTATTATTATTATTATTATTATTATTGTTGTTCATTTGTATAATTTTCATATTCCTGTATTTTAAAGCACGTGACTCATCATTTTGTCAATAAACTAACTGAACTAAACTAAACTATTCGTGTGTGTGTGTGTGTGTGTGTGTGTGTGTGTGTGTGTGTGTGTGTGTGTGTGTGTGTGTGTGTATGTGTGTGTGTAGACGGACAGAGAAACAAGCAGATACAGACATACAGAAGGACACATGCAGGGCGGCAGTAAAAAAAAATTCTCTCTCTCTCTCTCTCTCTCTCTCTCTCTCTCTCTCTCTCTCTCTCTCTCTCTCTCTCTCTCTCTCTCTCTCTCTCTCAATTAACAAGATAATTTGTGAGGGATGAATTAAAGAGAAGGAAAAGGATACAAGAATCGGAGGAAGAGAGAGAGAGAGAGAGAGAGAGAGAGAGAGAGAGAGAGAGAGAGAGAGAGAGAGAGAGAGAGAGAGAGAGAGAGAGAGAGAAAGAGAGAGAGAGAGAGGGAAATGGACTCGGAGCTGGAACAGAGATGGGAGAGGGAGAGAGGGAGAGTGAGAGGGAGAGTGAGAGGGAGAGGGAGAGTGAGAGGGAGAGGGAGAGGGAGAGGCTATTGAGAAGGTTCGCTGATGTAGGTAATTCTTTCCTCTTATTCTGGGTCGCAAGAGGCGTGTGTGTGTGTGTGTGTGTGTGTGTGTGTGTGTGTGTGTGTGTGTGTGTGTGTGTGTGTGTGTGTGTGTGTGTGTGTGTGTGTAATTATAATGTCTCGCCAGGTAAACTAGACTTTGTGAGGTCAGGTTAGGTCAAATTAAGTCACAGTTTGTATGAGGTAAGGTTAGGTTAGGTTAGGTTGGGTTAGGTTGGGTTAGGTTGGGTTAGGTTGGATTAGGTAAGGTTAGGTTAGGTTGGGTTAAGTTAGGTTGGGTTAGATTGGGTTAAGTTAGGTTGGGTTAGGTAAGGTAAGGTTAGGTTGGGTTAAGTTAGGTTGGGTTAGGTAAGGTTAGGTTAAGTTAGGTTGGGTTAAGTTAGGTTAGGTTGGGTTAAGTTAGGTTGGGTTAGGTTGGGTTAAGTTGGGTTAGGTTGGGTTAGGTTGGGTTAAGTTGGGTTAGGTTGAGTTAAGTTAGGTAAGGTTAGGTTAGGTAAGGTTAGGTTGGGTTAGGTTAGGTTAAGAAGACGCAAATTCATGACACGAGAAAGATAGAATGAAGGAAGAGAAGAATGAAAAATAGAAATGAGAAAAATGAGAAAGGAAAAAAAAATAATGAAAGATTTAAGGAGAAGAAACAGCAAGAAAAATCATAAGGAAGAGAATGAGAACAAGAAGGAAATAAACGAAGACGAGGAAAAGGAAGAAAAAGGAAAAAGAAGAAGAAGAAGAAGAGGAGGAGGAGGAGGAGGAGGAGGAGGATAATTTAAGGCAAGTGTGTAGCGGGTCAGCTTTGTGTAGGTGAAGAATATTGTGTGTGTAGGGAGCGTGGGGCGTGAAGAGGGCAGGGCGGGGAGGCGAGTGTGTGGGCAGACCAGGAGGAGGAGAGGAGGAGGAGGAGGAGGAGGAGGAGGAGGAGGAGGAAGAGATGGAGGGGAAATTGATACTGAAGAAAAGAGGTGGAAGAAGGACAAGAAAGGACAGACGTTGAAGGAAAGTGGAACAGGATGAGTGACAGAAGATGATGATGATGATGATGATGATGATGATGATGATGATGATGATGATGATGATGATGAAGTTTGAGGATTTATTAAGAGAACAAGAAAAAGTTGAATGTTGAAAAGAAGAAAAACAGGAAGAACTAAAGAAAAAGAGAAGAAGAAAAGGAAATAATAATAATAATAATAATAATAATAATAATAATAATAATAATAAGAAGAAGAAGAAGAAGAAGAAGAAGAAGAGGAAGAAGAATAGGAAGAAGTAGAAGAAGAAAACATGATATATAGGAAGAAATGCGATAATGAAGGGTGAAAATAGAATATAATGAGAGAGAGAGAGAGAGAGAGAGAGAGAGAGAGAGAGAGAGAAAAAAGGCAAAAGAGAGAAGAAGAGACAAGGAAGAGAAGATAAAGTACTGGAGACAGGGGAAGGGAAAGAGAAGGGAGGAGAGGAGGGAGGAGGCATTTTATCAACGTGATTGGGGAGGAGGAGAAGGAGAGAAGAGAGAAACGGGAGAAGGGGGTGAGGAGAAGTATGTGGCGCAGAAATAGAATAATAATAAGTCGTGGGGAGAGCGTGGGAAGGGAATAGGAAGGCTGGGAAATGGAGAAACACGTTGCTTGTTGAATTGCTTAGTGTAATTGTGAACATAAAGAGGCTGGACTGGTAACATTAAGGGGAGGAAGGTGGAGACAAGGAGGGAGGGAAGAGATGGGTAAGAGAAGTATTAGGAGAAAGAACAGACGAAAGGGAGAAGAGAAATATGAAAGGAGTGATGGAGAGGGTGATAAAAAAGTGTGGAGAAAGAAGGAAGGAAGGAAGGAAGGAATTAATTAGGAATCAGAGGAGAAGAAATGAAGGAAGGAGAAAAGTAAGTAGATGCAAGAAAGTTAAGGAATGGATGTAAGAAAGTAGGAAGAACTAGGAAGGGAAGGAAGAAGGGAAGAAAAAGAAAAAAAGAGGAAGACAAAGGGCTAGGAAGAGGGAGGAGAGAAAGAATGAGGTAAAAAGGAAAGAAGAAAGTAAGAGAAGGAAAGAGGAAGGAAAGAGGAGATGAGAAGGATTGTTAAGAGGGAAGGAAGGAATAGGAGACAGAAAGATAAGGAAAGGATTAAGAAGAAGGAAAAATCTGGGAAACAAGAAGACAATAAAGTAAGAAGAAGAATAAA
The DNA here is from genome assembly GCF_017591435.1 of Portunus trituberculatus. Lineage (NCBI taxonomy): Eukaryota > Metazoa > Arthropoda > Malacostraca > Decapoda > Portunidae > Portunus > Portunus trituberculatus. The sequence continues at coordinate 1,162,457 of NC_059266.1, forward strand.
GGAAGAAAGAGAAATAGAAGTAGAGAAAAAGGAGAATAGGAAGGAAAAGAAGAAAGAGAGTAGTAAGAAAACAAGAAAATAAACGAGGAAGAAAAAGAAGAAAGGGAAAAAGAAGGACAAGGTAAGAAAGAAAGAAGAAAGAGACAAGAGATAAATAAAAAGAAATAAGAAAAAATTAAGGAAGAAAAGTAGGAAATATGAAGGAAAGCAAGCAGAGAGAGAGAGAGAGAGAGAGAGAGAGAGAGAGAGAGAGAGAGAGAGGAGGGAGCAAGGTAGGCAAGTAGGCTCCTTATAAGCACCACCTGACTCACCTTCGTCTCATTAGAGGGTAATGAGCCCGCCACCACCTGTCAGGCGAGGGTGGCGCTAACAGGTGGTGGAGAGGGAGAGAGAGAGGGAGAGGGGAGAGGAGAGAGAGGAGAGGGAGAGGCATCAAGGTGGCAGGTGTTTGTAATATTCGCCCCATAAGATGCTCCTGTTTACCTGCAAACATGTACACAAATTCACCTGTGCTGGGTTGTGTGGCAGACTTTACAGGTGAGAAGATTAGCAGGTAAGCGCAGGTAGGAAGGAAAGGGTTGAAGTGTGCTGTTAGTTATTATTTATTTCTTATTTTTTTATTTATTTATTTCATTTCTATTTTATTTACCTGGACCAATTTAGTGTGTGTGTGTGTGTGTGTGTGTGTGTGTGTGTGTGTGTGTGTGTGTGTGTGTGTGTGTGTGTGTGTGTGTGTGTGTTTCAGATTCTTTCGCCTTCACGCCTCGTTTCATTTGAAGATTTTGTGTGTTATGAGAGAGAGAGAGAGAGAGAGAGAGAGAGAGAGAGAGAGAGAGAGAGAGAGAGAGAGAGAGAGAGAGAGAGAGAGAGAGAGAGAGAGAGAGAGCCTTGCCTTTCTTCTTGCTACACACCACATTATTTTTCCATCCCTCTACACAAAATAAATAGACAGACAGACAGATAGACAGGCAGACAGACAAACACCCAAAAATTCAATAAAAACACAGAGAAAACCATGAAACACACACACACACACACACACACACACACACACACACACACACACACACACACACACACACACACACACTTCAACTGACCTCCAAATTTTTTTCTGTTTCGGCTTAAATTCAATCCTGAAAAAAAAAATCACTGAAGACAAAAGAAAAAATGGAGGAGAAGAAGAAGAAAAAGAAGAAAAAGGAAAAAAGAAGAAAAAAAGAAAAGGAAGAATAATAAAAAGAAAAGAAAAGGAAGAAGAAGAAGAAAAAGAAGAAAAAAAAAAAGAAGAAGAAGAAGAAGAAGAAAAACAAGAGAAAGGAAATCACTGAAGACAAAAAAATAATAGAGATGAAGAAAAAAAAAAAAAAAAAAAAAGAAAAGAACACCACCACCACCACCACCACCACTACCACCACCACCACCACCACCCCCAACAACGACAACAACAACAAGAGAGAGTGTAGTAGTCATCATGTCCAATTTCTTGTAAAGTCAGCCCGCGTCTTATATGGTGAAAATTACGTTTTATAAGGCAGAGAACGAGTCTTTTTGAGGCAGAAGCACCTGTGTGTTGTAGTGAGGTGGCTTTCTTCACCTCGCCCTGTGCTGAAGGTCGTGAGAATTTGCATAATGGCCAGAGAGAGAGAGAGAGAGAGAGAGAGAGAGGGAAGGTAAGGAAAGATTAGAAGGGATAGGAAGAAGGAACGGGCAGGGTGTAGAGAGAGAGAGAGAGAGAGAGAGAGAGAGAGAGAGAGAGAGAGAGAGAGAGAGAAGGTGGGGAGGGGAGGGAGGAGGGAGGAGGGAAAAGGGAGAAATTAAGGAAAGATTAGAAGGGAAAGGAGGAAGGAAAGGGTTTGGGAGAGAGAGAGAGAGAGAGAGAGAGAGAGAGAGAGAGAGAGAGAGAAACTATACATTACGACCCGGGAAAAAATATGTATATGAAATGCAATAGATTAATAATATACTCTCTATATCCTCCTCCTCTTCCTCCTACTCCTACTCCTCCTACTCCTCTTCCTTTTCCTCCTCCTCCTCCTCCTGCTCCTCCTCCTCTTCCTCCTCAGGTTGTATTATCATTTCCTTGGCAGTGAGGAAAGATGAGGCAAGACAAGGTCACTGCCAAACACCATACTAACAACACAATAACAATTCAAAACCCTTCATGGCCGAGAGTCTTCACGTATGCGAATATAAAACGTCTTAAGAGCATTACAAAAACAGGAAACGTCCACCTAAACAACTCCTTCATACAAAATTGCTAGTTAATACACGTTAGGAATGTTTCGTTGTTATAATTGGATCGTTTTATATCAGTTCAGACTCTCTAACCTTTTCAGTACAAGGACATATTTTGAGCGTGAGTTTTGGGTATGACTAGACAGTTTTATTTACATTAGCAAGGGTCTATGGAGGTCAGAAGATTGATGGCCATGGTCTTCTGTATTTTAATCACCCATCTAAGTTTCTGTAGCTGTATAAAATCACCAAATAATAAGCAGAATGAATGTGAAAATGCGTCATGGTGCTGAAGAGGTTGATTTATGTATTAGCCGATTGAATGTTGCCTTCGTCGTTATTGTAATGGTAGTTTAATCTTTTCCAATGCCAGACAATGTTTTTACTTGATAAATAGAAGTTTTGGGGCACTTTTTCGTGGTGAGCAATGTTGACATAGCTTGTGACTAGACAAAATCAAGTCTCTTTTCTCTCTTTTCTTTCTTTTTATGTCTATTCTAAGTTTTTTTTTACAGTGGTATGAAGATTAACGAAACACGACCAGAGCAGGAAAATTTTTAAACTTTAGTGAAAGTCATTCGTTTGTTTAGCCCCTTCAATACTGGGACACATATTTACCTTTGAGTTTGTGTACGATTAGACCATTTTATTGACATTAGCAAAGGTCTATGGAGGTCAGGAGATTGATGACCACAGTCTTCACTATTCTAATCCCCAAATATGTATCTGAAACTGTATAAAACCACCAAATAGTAACCAGAATAAATATAAAAACGCGTCATTGTACTGAAGGGAGTTAAGCGTGTTTTCATGATGCTAATGATAGAGTTCAACACCTTATTCA